>NW_015641295.1:992667-1010720 GCF_001515625.1 Sinocyclocheilus rhinocerous
ATTCAGGTTTAAGTCCCCACCAGGATATATAAACCTGTACACACACACACACACACACATATATATGTATATGGATAGATAAATAGATCGATATGTCAACATATTCACAAAAGTTGAATTTAAAAAAAACTGACTGTGGCAAAGAACTGTGGCAACTTCTCCAAGCGACTGTTTTAGGCACTTGTGTAAAAATGCTGTAAAGTGAGGATGTTTTAAAAAATAATGTCATAGATAGGTTTTATTTAGCAATTTACTTCTATTAAAGGGGTCATCGGATGCCCATTTTCCACAGTTTGATATGATTATTTAGGGTCATAATGAAAAGTCTATAACATACTTTGGTTAAAAGTTCTCAATGGTAGTGTAAAACAACACCCTTTTTACCCTTTTTTCAGAGCAAGCTGTTTTGTTGCATGCTGCTTTAAATGCAAATGAGCTCTGCTGACCCCGCTCCTCTCTTCCGAGCCGCTCTCCGAGAGACGGTAAACCTTAGTTTTCATTCATCGTGAAACTTGCTAACTAGCACATTATTAGGAAAGGCGATTTGCCAAGATTCATTAAAAAAAAAACGGAACACTCCTTCTGGAGGTGAAGCTGGATCACAAATGATTCGCGCGAAGATAAGACACATTTATGTAGATCGGGGTCTATCCACTACCAGTCAAAAGTAAGACAGTACAGATAATTCTATACTGTAACAGTAAGATTTTTAATGTTTTTAAAGAAGTCTCTTCAAGATTCATAAAAAAAAAAACTTATACTCCTTCTGGAGGTGAAGCTGGATCACAAATGATTCGCGCGAAGATAGACACATTTATGTAGATCGGGGTCTATCCACTACCAGTCAAAAGTAAGACAGTACAGATAATTCTATACTGTAACAGTAAGATTTTTAATGTTTTTAAAGAAGTCTCTTCTGCTCACCAAGCCTGCATTTATTTGATCCAAAGTACAGCAAAAATAGTAAAATGTAGAAATATTTTTACTATTTAAAATAACTGTATTCTATTTGAATATATTTGAAAAAGGAATTTATTCCTGTTATTTCAAAGCTGATTTTTTTGGGATCATTATTCCAGTCACGTGATCCTTCAGAAATCAATTCTAATATTCTGATTTGCTGCTCAAAAAAATTATTATTATTATTATGATGTTGAAAACAGCTGAGTAGAATTTTTGTGTGTGTGTGTGTTAATTACCCACTAACAGGTTTGTGGGTAATTTTTGTAACTGACACAAGAGGAAATTAACACTTCTTATCTAGACCCTTTTATTCCCTTATTTAGACCTTTGGGTATCTTGTGAGTATTGTTCTCTTTCTTTCTTCTTTCTTCCCATAACACTACATTAGGTTTAATGCCTCCTTATTCCACACAGAGTATTGCGTGCTGTCCTTGAAGGGAGGCTGCCGTAGTAAATTATGCATGAGTCTGCGCTTCCATTGGTGACATTGGCTGACAACTCTCAACCTCAATTTATTCTTCTGTCATCTCTCATATATAATCTACACTTCTCCATCTTCCCCGACTTCTGTGCCGTACCTCAAGCTTTAGCACATCGTGCTGCAATTTCCTCTGGAACTCCAGGAAACTGCCGATGGTGAGCTTGCCCTTCAGGTCGGCCCCGAAAAAGTAGGTGGTGAGGGCTGAACTGCAGCCTCCTGTTTTCAGAGTGTTTCCTGTGGTGGAGCGATCTCTGTGTCTCATGCCCATACTGGTCTGAGAGCGAATGATACTCTGAACCTGCAAAAACAGAAATAATAACTCATGTAAATATGCATTCGAGGGAGGAGGAATCTCCTTTTAACACAAGGCACAGTATCCACCTGGACGATGTGTTGACTGCCAGATCACACCGAATATCAGCGGAGAGAAAACAGAGAGCGATGCAGCCAATTCCAAAAGAGATGGAGAGGCAGGGGAAGAAGAAGGAGGAAGAGAAGAAGGACGAGGTGAATGAGGATAAAGAGAAGGAGGAGGAGGAAAAAGAAGAAAGAGGATGAGGAGGAGGAGGAGTGATAGGAGGAGGAAGATGAGAAGAAAGGGAGGAGGAAAAGGATGAGAAGAAGAGTCAGAAGGCTGAGGAAATGAAGGAGGAAGAGAAGAGGAGGAGGAGGAACAGCAGGAGAAGTAGGAATGAAGAATGAGGGTTAAAAGGAGGGGGACAGAGAAAAGAAGTTCCTCTCTTCTTCAGAAGCCTCATTCTTTCAATTATAAACTTATTATTGATCAATCACTGGAGAACACTGAACTTAAGCAGAACTCCACAGAAAAGAGAAGAGAGCTCTGGGAGGAATTCAAGGACTCTTTTCAGGCTGAAGGTGTGAATGTTAGCAGTGATGTACGTGCGGTTCTGGGACAAAAGCAACTAAAGATAACTATCAATAAATGACTGCGTAACTATATACTGCTGCGTAATCAATCATTCCAAGAGGGCTGAAATGCTGTTAAAGATTCAGCATTTTTAGACCGATATATTCCCTTAAAGGGGTCATATGATGCTGCTAAAAAGAACATTATTTTGTGTATTTGGTGTAATGAAATGTGTTTATGCGGTTTAAGTGAATGTTAGCAGTGATGTATGTGCGGTTCTGGGACAAAAGCAACTAAAGATAACTATCAATAAATGACTGCGTAACTATATACTGCTGCTAAAGATTCAGCATTTTTAGACCGATATATTCCCTTAATAGAGTCTAAGTGTAGCATTTTTAAAAGATTGATGTTATGAGAGGGAGTAAAATCTGTTTCCTAAAACAAATAGCTCTAACCTTAAATTCTTCAGTGGGATGATCTGTGATAAATAGGGATGTAACGATTCACTCAAGCCACGATTCGATTCACGATTTTTTTTTAGAAAATTCCACAAATAAAGAAATCTCTTCATATAAATAAAATAAAGCTTTGTCTGTGCTCTTTCCATTTAAAATTAGCGGCAACCACTGCATTTTAATCATGATCCAAACAAAGATGCTGCATACATGCAACATGAGCAGTTTTTAATCTAAATTAGACTGTATAATTTCGAAATTTGAAGCAAAAACAGAATGATTTGACTTCAGTTTTGTGAAACTATAGGCCTACATAAAAAATGTCTGCATGAAACCGAAACAGCAGACGAGCTGAACGAGACGCAGATTCACTCTCTGCCAGCAGGTGGCGCGTAAAGCGTTTCCTTGGTTTCCGCTGTAAACAAAGCAGTGCTGCACTTATGTACTTTTAATATGCATTATACAGAGGCAAGAGGAAAAGAAAAAATACCATCTAAACTTTTCTAATGACAGTAAGACTACCCCTAATTGAATCGCGATTTGTTTAGCATCTCAATCGATCTGAATCGTCACATATTTAAATTGATTTTCAACAGGCTCGCGGTTAATCGTTACATCCCTAGTGATAAACCCACGCCTGTGACCGCACATTCTATTAATACGCAACTTATTGGAAACCTTTAAGTAGCTTATATTTAGGCTTAATGAGCTCAATTGTTTAAATAATAAATTTTAATAAATGTAATTATATCAAACATCAGTCATCTATCAATTTGACATATTTCCAAGTGATATAAATGTAGGGTGGGATTTTATCCATCGGGAATTGATTAGATTGTGAAAAGTGATTGTTAAATAATCAATGAGAGAATGAAGAATTCATCACATAAAGGAAAGTCATTTTAGAGGCGGAACATGCATTTAAAAATTTTTTTTTTTGAATATGCACTAATCGTACATATTGCAAAAAGTCTGAACATACAATAACAAAGTAAATAGGTCAATTTGATTTCATGTTGACTTTAAACCGAAGGCGAAACCAAAGATTATGCCAATGACACTTAATAATGTGGTTTCAACAGAACTGGTACTTTTTTTTTTTTAAGTTTCCATTTCTAACTAAACTTCTTAAAAACCGGGCCGACAAACAGGCAAAATTCTATGCTCTGACCCTTTGCGTCAGTCGTGGTTTGAATGTCACCCTCTTGACTTGTCTACTGGAGGTCCATGTCCTCAGACAAGAGCATTAAATATATTCCCTTTGATGTGGCTACTATATTTGCATGGTTGTGCACATACTGTGTGTTTACCAACAGGCACTGCATATACCCAGAATGCTTTTGGAAAGTGAAAGACCTGATACTACCAGGTGAATGACTCGCATTGACTGCAAATGAAAGGCAAATGTAGCCTGAGGGGTAAAAGTAAGCCAAACAAACAAACAGCTGAAAACACACGTGTAACCAAAATACACAAACGGTCACTACAATGACAGAAAAAAAAGTGTGCAAAAACACCTTGGCCTACACTAAAGGTTGTACCTTTAGGTGCAGTAACAGCTTGTCTCTGGGGTAGTACACAATAAAAGGGACAACTTTGTACCCTTTATCTACCCCTAAATAGTATTAGTACCTTAGAATAGTAATATGTTCCCTCAGGGTACTACTATGAACCTTTTAGGAGTAATAAGGTACAAAAATGTCCCTTTGAGGATACTGCCTAAGTCACAAGCTGTTGTACCACCAGCCTCAAGGAACAATTTTTGCATTTTGTTTTCTGACAGTGTACTAATGGAATGTGTTCATCTGTACCTTTGAAGGTCTTTGTGTTCACCTACTTGCTCAAACTCCTCAAGGTCGACCTCTCCGTCTCCGTTCAAGTCAAACATCTTGAAGGCGATTTCAAAGTTCCTCTGAGGAGCTGCAAAGGGACGAAACAGAGTTTGCAACCCAAAGATATGACAGCATTTACTTTCACTAACACATATATGCAATTTCTGCATTTCTTAACAGTTTAAAAAATAATACACAATGTGACAAAAATTTGTTTTACTTACATTTTTTATGGTTCTTCTGTGATGCTAATTATTATTGTAATATTTATTTTCACGAAGCATCAGTGTTTTTTGGTAAATATTTAGGTACATTTTAGAACTTCTATCATTAATTATGAAACATTCATTTAGTACAGATACATTTTTTGTACTAATTGTGCATGTTTTTAAAAGATATTTAGCTTTTGCAAGGATGGGAACATTCTAGAAATTTCTGTAACATTCTGGAATATTCTAGCGCTTTCTGGAACTTAAACTGTTAAACTGTTGTTAATGATACACAAAAAATAATGTGATTTTCATATTCAGCATGTGAAATTTTATAAAGAAATGTAAAAAAAAAAAACCTTCTATAAAAATTTGTTTCACTGTTATCAGTCATTTCATTAAAACTTAGAAAAAAAAAAATTTCTACTCACATCAAATAAAGATTCAGTTATATCAGAGGCCTAATTAAAGCTCTTTACTTCTACATAAGGGTGGTCCACCGTCATGGTGGCAGCCATGTTGAAATCACATGACCCAATACTGCTCACTTTTTCCTTATAATCCTTATTATCTTATTACTTTCCTTATTATCATAAACTTCTAGTTGCGGAATAAACTACCAGGTGACAAAGCGCAAACATTTGCTTTTATGATGCTTCATCCACACCAGTAGGTGTCAGTATTAAGTCCAACAACACTGTCATAATAGCTAGCAAAACAAAAAGAGATTTAAAAGAAATACACGTTGGTGCTGATAGCCTAGTGGGCAGTGCGTCGACATATAACGCCATTGTGTTACGGGCGTCCAGAGTTCGAATCCCGGCGCGAGGACATTTCCCGATCCTACCCCCCTCTCTCTCTACCACTTCACTTCCTGTCTGCTCTCCACTCTCGTTTCATAATAAAGACAAAACACCAAAAAGAATCTTTAAAATAAATAAATGGGTCAGTGACAAAAAAGGGTTGGCAAGATGAGAAATTTAAAAAGCAATAAAAAAAAAAAAAGAAATTAAAAGAATGCATCAGGTAATTTAAAACGTACAGTGCATTTATGTTGATTTTATGTAATTAAAAATGACATTTGTACCCCTTTTTACAAAAGTTAAGACCGAATGTACCTGAAAATGTCAAATGGTGTAACTGCCAAAGAATGAGAAATATTAAATATTTTATCCACCTAGATGGCATGTAAGCGTACTCATAGAAATAAATACTTCATTTTAAAATATCAAACGAAAATAGATTTTATTAGAGTTATCTCTAAATGTAAATTTTAATGCATTTTTGCAATAATTGGCGGGACATATGCTGAAAACACCTCTGTTTTCTAAATAATCTTTGACAATTTATGTAAAAATTGTTAAAAACCAAGTTATTACACTAAACTAGATGATTACATTTTACTCCACATTAATTTTCCTGTATATAATTATATTTTTATGAAAAATATTGGTTACGCCAATTGACACAAATCAGTTACACCACCTGACCATGTTGCTTCTACAGCCAAAGGCCATTGTTTGTTGAAGAAATTGACACTGAAAATCAAGCATGACAGTCAACAAGTTCAGCTAAGTGTTTTTTTTCCAATACTGAAAAAAAAAAAACGGCAAAAAGAAATCATCATTATCACATAACAGTGAACTCATGTCTCGTATTGTAATTTTAATTTTCGTATTGTAATTTTGTATTGTATTGTGACATCTATTGGGGGAAAAAGAGGTTAAAAAATATCACCCATTCACTGCTATTATAAAGCTTGGAAAAGCCAGGATTTAAAAAAATATATATAACTCCGATTGTATTCGTCTGAAAGAAGAAAGTCATAAACACCTAGGATGGCTTGAGGGTGAGTAAATCATGGGGTAATTTTAATTTTTGGGTCAACTATCCCTTTAAAATTTTAAATGAATGGAATAGAAATATGCATTAAAGCTAAACATTTAAAAAACACTAATGTTGTGCAACATAATTATGTTATCCTAGACTTACAGAGCTTTAATAATAAAGTTGTAGATAAAGCACCACTTTCTCAAAATAATATATCATTCAACACTTGAAAATAGTTCCAAATAGTATGTTAGTTTATATTACATCTTTAATTAGCATCATAAACTAGTGATATTTTACTAAATTGGCCCCTAACAGAAAGGCCTGTAATAGGAGTCAAATGGTGTACCACTTGTTCCACCACTTGACATTTCAATTTAAAATCAAATTTGACAGGCATTATCATGGACACCTATGTAAGCACATGGCCTTGGTGGGAATATTTCAAATGTAATTTTTAAAGGTAATACTCATTTTTATAATAATGTTGAATTATCAATGTATTCCTGCAGTCATACCTTTTGACATGTATACCTAAGAATACCTGACCATACCCTAAAAATGTCAAATTATCTCACATTTTAAAGAGAGTTACTAAACTTTGCATGCAGCGGTTAGTGTCACCAGGGGTCCTTCTCTGTGATATAATTTCCTGTCACATGGTCTTCTTGGAAAATATGAACAAAACAGCTTTTTGAATGGTGGTTACACCCCCTTGACACTTCAGGAATTTGACTTGACTCACATAATTCTCCAAATTAATTATAATATTCAGAACAATGGTGCTCAATTTACTTTTATTTACTATTAAATGTAAGAGTATGCCAAACTAGTTAATATGGTGTTTTATTGAGAATTTCACCTTTTTTTAACAAGATCAATTATTTTGTACAAAGTTTTTACGGTTACACCACATTGACATTTTTGCAATCATCTCCCAAATATTCTCTCAAAATGAATTAAAACCAGAAATTTTAGACTCGGTCCTCAAAAAAGAGAATGTATGCAAGTAATTTGCAAATTAACCCTTTTAAATTTAATCAAGCCATATGGACACCAAAAAAGTAAGCGTCACGTCATTGACCTATATACACAAAATACATTCAAGACACTTACTGGAAAGGACAGTTGTGAGGAAGATGTAGTCAGAGAAAGAGATGAGTCCACACTCCCCCAGTGTGTAGAAAATGCTGTCCTCGTCGGCAAACTTCTCTCTGTCCTGAGAGATCTTCTACAGATGCCCACAGAGAAACAGAGGAGAGAGAGAGTCAGCAATGCTTCTGCTGAACACCATATGGAGCATCTGAGTCCTGTTTAAGAGCTGAGCTCCACAGAGTCTGTACAGAGCAGCAGAGATAAGGGAACTAGCATGCTAACACTGACACAGCACAGTAGAATCATGCAAGTGATGCAGAGTCATACAAGACACAAGCAAAAATAAAACATCAAGAAAAGGGTGTCAAAACAGACATATCAGAGATCAGCACATATGTTTCAAAACCAAGTGAGCTGCCAACCTTGACAGCATTTTGGAACATCAAGCATGTTCTGACAGTCAAATCAAGGCGGTAAAATCAAGTGGGTTGCTTAATTAACATCTTTGAGCAACAAATGTGTGGCCAAATGTTTAAATCAAGTGGGCTTCCTACCTAAACAGCACTTTTGGGCATCATAGATGTTTAAATCAAGATGGTGACTACCTCAACAACATTTTTTATACGAGTGTTCAAATGCTCAAATGAAGTGTGATTCCTACCTAAACAGCATATTTGGTCATAATAGATGCATTTGACCATTTAAATCACGGAGGTTGTCAACATGTGTGCAACATGCTTAACTGCAGTTCTTAACATCATAGGTGCACACCTAAATTGCATGTGATAAAGGTGCCTAATCTGATGATCAAGAATGCTGTCTAGGTAGGCAGCTTACTATGTTTTTGAGATATGTCTGTATTGAACAACATAGTAAGTGCTACAGTCACTGACTTCGCTTCACAAATCGCAAGATCACACTGTATTTGACATTTCTGAAGTAAACTGGTTCACATTTTATGAGCATGAACGAAGGTGACTCCACAGTGGTGTGAACACAGTTTTCTACCTGTTTTTGGCATAGAAAGACATAGAAAGAATCAGAATCCTCAAGTGTGGAAGTACACACATATATACACACACACAAATAGCATGCCAGAGCTCAGTTTCTGCCGATGTATCGTGTTACCTCTGTCTGGGGTGGATTCCATCAGTGAGTAAAGGGGAAGAAAGAATGGATTAAAACAACCTGACCATTGAGCAGACAATCAGGCCCAATCAGGTGTATAAACACACCATTGCAAACACCCAAATCCAGCCCTTTTCACGTCATGCTAACACACGAAAACACATTTATGCAACATCCCACACACACTTCCCACTGAACACACACTCCCTTTGTGACGACATGATACAAGCCGATAACACACGATACACGCCTCCATATTCACTTTAGCATCAAAATCAGATATTGAAAAATAATATTTCCCACTGAAAATCTCCTTAGCAATGCTTGCATTGCTACTGCTATTACCTCAGGTCTGAACAAACCTCTAACCCTAATTATTGCATATCTATGAAATACTAATTTCTGAACATCAGACTCCACATTCTGCAAATCAAATCTTTTTGAATAAGGTGAATAAGGGACAAGGTGAACACAGGTTATTTTTGTACCGCTCTGAGACTGGTCCGAATGGGAATAGACTTGTGCTGCAGGTGCTGACAAAAGCAAACTTGTGTATGTGTGTGTGTGAAGAGGAGCCGTGAGGGGCTAATATGCTCCGGGCTTATTGTGTCCCTGCTGTCACCTTCAGAGACACCCAAGAGACGCTCAGTCGTATCCAATGTTAATAGTAGGGATGTCAAACGCACCGGCACTTTAGTACTAAAAATGTAACTATAACAAGTGTGGTCACTTTATTTTAAGGTGTCCTTGTTACACGTTACATGTACTTACTATTACAATAACAATAAATTATGCATAATTACATTTACATTTAGTCATTTAGCAGATGCTTTTATCCAAAGCGACTTACAAATGATGACAATAGAAGCAATCAAAACCAACAAAAGAGCACTAATATGCAAGTGCTATAACAAGTCTCGGTTAGCCTAACGCAGTACATGTATATATATATACACACATTCATATACATATAACAAAAAGAAAACAAGTAGATAGAACAGAAAAGAATAGAGAAAGCTATGTTACAGGCCTTTTTTTTATTACATGCAAGTAGCACTAAGCATGCTATAACAAGTCTCGGTTAGCCTAACGCAGTACATGTATATATATATATACACACATTCATATACATATAACAAAAAGAAAACAAGTAGATAGAACAGAAAAGAATAGAGAAAGCTATGTTACAGGCCTTTTTTTTATTACATGCAAGTAGCACTAAGCCTAAACCTAATCCTAACCATATAGTACTAAGTACATGTAGTTAATTAATATTACTCAGTACTTAAATGTATAATTACACTGTAACAAGGACACCTTAAAATAAAGTGAAACCAGAAGTCTTTCTACAGCATCAGCAACAAACACCAGGTACCAAGCATTTTTTTCTCCATTTTTATATTTCTAACCATATATATATACTCTATCACTGCTAGAACACATTAGAAATTGTTGGCAGCTCGGTGTTTGATTTGATGAGCTCTCTAGTGTGTGCCATCACTGTAGATTTCGATGGAACCACTGTTTCATATTTTTAAGCTGTATGAAGTGCTCTGTCCATGTTTTCAGAGCTAATTCTTCACCCGTGAGACAGTGAATACAGATATCTGACAGCTAAAGGTCACTACAAGGTCTGCAGAAGCACTAAACTCAAACTAAACCCATAACTTGATAAGATTAGAATAGAACATTATGCTATTTTATATAAGAAATACTGGCAAACACACACAAGTTTCCATGTTTTATGGGGACATTCCATAGACGTAATGGTTTTTATACTGTACAAACTATATTTTCTATTGCCTTACCCTAAAGTAACCCCTCACACAAAACTTTCTGCTATTTTAGATTTTCAAAAGACTTCATTCTATATGATTCATAAGCTTGTATCCTCATGGGGACCAAGAAAATGTCAAAATTTACTGGTTTACTTGTGGGGACATTTGGCCCTCCTAATGTAGGGAATACCAGTTACACACACAAACAAGGGAGGAATTCACTACTGGTGAATTTTTTGCTCCACATTTCGAATAATTGAGTCTGTTTTCGAGGTGCAAAGTACATAATTTCTGCTGAGACAAGCAGCATTTGCTGTTACTCTAATTACAGAAAAAGTTGGTTAATGAAGGCAGGGCCAGTTGGAGGCCCTAGGCAAAATTTATGTTGGAGGCCCCCCACCCCCAATAAAAAGCACTTGAAACAAATATGCCTAACCTTTTTATTTATACAACATTCCATTTTAAAACTATTTTTACTAGTACCGGTTTGGACACATTACTATTTTTAATGTTTTTGAAAGAAGTCGCTTATGATCATCAAGTCTGCATTTAGCCTATTTGATCAGAAATACAGAAAGAACTATAATATTGTGAAACTTATTTAATTTTTTTAAATTTGAAATTTAAAAAAAAAATTAATAATGGTTTTCTATTTTTACCATGCTTCAAAATATCTATTTCTGTGAGCCATAACTGATTTTTTTTTTTTAGCAATTTAGCACATCCTTATGAATAAAAGTATTAATTTCTTTAAAAAAATAGTAATACTGACCCATTGAATTCCAAACTTTTGAACAGTATTGTTACAAAAGGTTTCTATTTTAAATAAATGCTGTTTTGTTTTTTGTTTTTTACTTTTTTTTCTCACAATATTACTGTTTTTTCTGTATTTTTGATTAAATAAATGTATAGCTTGATGAGCATAAGAGACTCTTCAAAAACATTAAAAACTGTAATGTGTCCAAACTTCTGACCGGTACTGTACGTATATTAATCAAACTTTATCTAAATCTCTTTTTTGTTTGTTGTTGATGATGGTATTATAGCCGTGATATTATTATTATTATTATGATGAATACCACTTCAGTAGGCTAAATGAACATCAGTGCTTTTAGCATTTTTTCCCGAGCTGGGTATGGGTGGGATTTCCCCCTCCAATTTAGCCAATATTAACTACAGATACTGTCATATTATTAATGTTATTAAATATGATACCATGCATTGTATTGCTATCTTAAATATGCACTATATAGCCTACACAAATCGAGTGTAAGTGAAAGAGACGCTTCTAGTTAATTGAAACTGAAAGTGTTATGTTAGCCTAGAGCAGTAATGTAATCATCAGCACAATTCAGAAGTTACACACATCTGAGGCTCCAGTGTGTTTGCTTTTTGAATTTGAATACTAAGTTCTTTTTCAAAGCATCGCGTTTGGGCGCTCGCACTCTTTTAAACTCGTACACTGCACACTGCTGATGAAAATATGTCAAGAAAAAAATAAGATATTAACAATGAAATAATGTCTGTAGATGATGATTCAGCTGATCCAACAACAGTACGCTGCATATCTTACATGATATTAATCAGCTACATCCACAACATAAACGTACCATTACAAATGATATCTGCACTGACAATGAAGTGAAAAATGTGCGTGGTAGGACATTCTAAACCGCATATAATACTTCAGTAAACTCATTATAGTAAAAGTTATCACAAGGACAGTCATACGTTGTATTTTGTTTATGTTGATGCATCTTTTCTTTGTTCAAGGCTTGATACATTTTTGTAATTTTCCACATCATTATGAATTGCAAACTATTGTAGTCAAATGTACAAATTTCTAAATATAAGATGCTCATGATGAAATGTCGACTACATTTTAGGGACACTTTACGAACTAAATAAAAAAATAAAAAATAAATGTAAACAAAACTTAAAAATGCTTGTTTACACAACATTATAAATTGGGATTAACAAGTGACACTTACATAAATTGCAATTCTTCAGGAATCCATATAAAGCGCATGTTAGATCCCCACTTTCAAGTGGAACTTGAGGCCACACCAAAAGGACTACTGTGAAAACACTCAATCTTACAAAACGTAAGACAGCTTAAAATGCTTAAAAGAGGCACTATAGCATGATAAATGTTACAGCTTCTACTCAATATGCCTGCGATGCAAATCTGGCAGGATCAGACACTCCTCCATATTTAACATTCATTTAAAAGATTACGAGCATTTGACAGCCTGATTAATCTTCAGTGTCACTGTTTATGTGGAGGATTGAGAGAGCCTGGACAGATCCTTCAGCACACTCCTGTTAGTACCTTAGGAGTTCTCCAAATGTTCTTGTTAGTTCAAATATGTTCAAAGAGCTCTTGGAACATTTCGAAGTTCTACATCTTGCTTTTGTTCTTAGGTGGATGTCATCAGGACATGCTCTTGCTAGATGGAGCGCAGCTGAATTGACCAAGGCATATTAAGGCCCTGACACACTTCAAGCAGACTGGAAGAACAAATTTCTGTGACGTCATTTCGAACACAATCTGGCCAAAAGTTTCCAGAAAAGGCTTGTAAACACCTTTAAATTACCACTGGTCTGTTGCAATTACGTAATAGGCACATCAGTTATCCATGAAATACTGGAAATACTGTTAGCTCTATTTTTGATAAACGTGTGTGAAGTCTCAGACTCATGAACCCACACTTCACAAGTAATGCTGCTACGGCACTGTCCAAAACTAAGCCCAAGACAAAATTCAGCCTTTCTCCAAATGAGGGGAAACTGGGAGACTGGGTCTGGATTTGGTGAGCTTTCCAAGGATTTCCGCTTTCAGGCTTTTGGTGTGGAGCTCAGTGTAAAAGTGGTTTTCTAAACTTGATATGATTTGCAATTGGTTTGAAAGCAGTTCATCCAAATAAGGCTTGCCGCGATAGACGGTGCTGACGGTGATACCGGTGTTAAGCCGGTGGGAAAATTTTCTCACCGTCACAACCCTAGTCCAAATGTGCGGAAATTAACTGATATTGATGATCTATAAATTGCATTTTTGCAAGCTCCTGGTCACACTTATAGCCAAATACATTTGTCTCCAAATAAATTGCCCTGAGCGAGTGGCTTGCATTCTTTGCATCTCTAGCAATGCAATGCAATGGAGATAAACACAAGTCTGCATTAAGTTTTGGTGTCTAAAATGAAGATGTGCCTTCTCCTCCTGAGACATATTGGAATATAATATAATATATATAAAAAAAATAACTAAATAAAAACACGGTCAAAAATGGTCTGAATTCTGAGCGAGTTTGATTCAAGCATTGCTAATCATTCAATCATGTTCATGAGATGATTTATTATGAACTGCTGCAGTTTATACAAACCCCACAATATTAATTTCTATCAACAATAAATCAGATTGCTTGCCAAACCAGAATGACACCATCTTTTCACTGGTAATACATCCCATTTGTGGTCAGATTTTCAGAAGTAATGGCCTGTTCTGCAACCCATCAATAACACGATGGCAGCCAACAGTAGGAACCGCCACTACAATCAACAACACAGCCATTCATATAATTATATTTAAGAGTGCGTTCAACTAGAAAGTACTTTCCATCTTTAAAAGCAAAACAAAAAAACTACACTCATGCACTCATTCATTACAAATGCCAAATAAACCCCTATGTGCACTGAACTGAAAATACACAGTCAAATTCAAATACTGATTATTTAGACCCATCATTCCAGATTCGGAATGTAAACTGCACTGTTACTTTAGTATCAAGTCAAATGTGCAAACAAAAAAACACACACATTATAATAAATACTAATCTGTCAACAGTACTTTTATTCCACTAAACACAAAAGTAAAAGGAGAAAGAATCTGTCAAGCTCCAAAAATGAAAACAACAACAAAATATCCTAAAAGTAGTCCATATGACTTTTTTTTTAGTCGATACGGCTCATACAAATTAATACAATAGCTTTGTATGAGAAACTTTAAGACATTTAAGTTGAGCTTAAATATAAGTAGGATTTCAAAACAAATCGGACCGTCCATTCTAGCTCTCAAATCTTTGCGCTTGCCTCATTAAAGTGCATCACAGCAGGTTTGCCATCAATGACTCTACGACTTCTTGCATGTCTTGTAACCACACAATGTTTTTAATGCCACAGATCTGAGAGCTACGGTGAAGGAAAAGATTTAACTTAAATTTTGGTCTGTTCCTCATACAAACATAAGACTTTAAGAAGACTTAACACACAAATCATACGGACTACTTTTATGAGGATTTTATTGTGCTATTTGGAGCTTGGCAGCCTGTCATTATATGGAAAAGAGCAGCATGAACATTCTTCACAATTTCTTCTTTTTGTGTTCTTTTGTGACATAAGGCTGACTAAATGAATCTTAATTTTTGGGCGAATCATCCATTTTAAATGTGACAAATGTAAACCAAATTCAGAGTGAAGTGTACATGTATTACTGTCTGATTCACACTTCTCCAAGATTGTTCATGGAAGGCACCTGCTGAACCGAAAGGTCAAAAAAAAAAAGGTCAGCCACAGGACATCAGACTGGTTGCCATGGTGGCAGCCCTATCAGCATCCCACACATAGCAGGCTCCGCCCCCTATCACCCACCCATCCATCACATGATCACGGTGGCATCACAGTACATAGCGGTACCTACAAGGGTTTGAGGGATTGTTCAAAACAACATAACCTTTGACCCAACGTTAGCCAACTCATGCTGTGTGCTTGGTGCTCATGCAGTTTTAGGCCCAGTGAGCAGAGATGAAAGGAAGGGAGAATGTGTTCCTGGATCCAGGGCAAACTGTGGTGACATCGAGCGCAGGCAGGGGGCGCTACATAACGGCAGCTCTACCCCATCCCACTTGCAGCCTGTCCTGCAGCCAGTTAGTCGCAGGCATTCAGCGCAGGGCATGCACAGATCTAAAGCACAGGCACGGTCGCCACTTCCATCAGAGAGACAGACAGAAAGAGAGAGAGAGGAACATTCGTCTTTTTGAGTTGCCAGAGATCAGATACTGGTCACATTTCATCCCAAAATCAAAAGTAAAAGAAATAACACAGACAAAAAATTGAGCCTATTTGAAGGACTATTAAGACACATTGTGACATTTTTCATGACAATAAAGCACAATTTATACCTAAATGCAACCATCCTCACAGTAACTGTATTGCAGAAATACTATACTCTCCAGAAACATCAGCCAGCAAAACTAGAGTAGGCTAGTTTATAAACTCTTAACACCAGATCATTATAGCCAAATACATGCATGTGCAAATGCTCTAAAAATATTTAAATACTTTTATTAAACAATTGATTAGGAATATAATTTGTGACCCTGGAGCACAAAACCAGTCTTAAGTCACTGGGGGTATATTTGTATCAAAAGCCAATAATACATTGTATAGGTCAAAATGATTAATTCTTTTATTTTATGCCAAAAATCATTAGGATATTCATTAAAGATCATGTTCCATGAAGATATTTTGTAAATTTCCTACCGTAAATATATAAAAACTTAATTTTTGATTAGTAATATGCAATGCTAAGAACTTCATTTGGACAACTTTAAAGGCGATTTTCTCAATATTTAGATTTTTTTGCACCCTCAGATTCCAGATTTTCAAATAGTTGCATCTCTGCCAGAGATAGTTTAGATAAAGAACTTTTTACTTAAACAGTTGACCTAATATGTATCTTTGTTCAGTTGTTTTATTTCTATTGTCAACTTTGTCATTTTTTATGTTTTTAATTTCTCTACTGCTTGGTTCTATTTTATTATGAACTGTTTATGTAATAAATTCTTTGAAGAACTTCAAGCAGCGCTTACATAAATGAGAAATATTTAAAGGCTCCATGCTAGTTTCATTTCATTTGTTAATATTTATACTAGGGCTGCACGATAAATCGCATGCGATATTTAGCGCGCATCTTATTCGCGCAATTTTTTGCGCTGCTCGTCAGTGAACAACGGCTCTGTGTAGTTAATGCTGCTCAATGTGAAAGCCCGCAGGTGATGCTGATTACAGAACCGGCTTTACTGATAAGATGCGCGCTAAATATCGCATGCGATTTATCGTGCAGCCCTAATTTATACTAATAATTTTTAAAAGGAAGGAATGTTTATTCTTTTTGTTGTGATAGTCAGTTTAACTGTAAATTGTGAAACTTACTGGCATTGTTATTGACTATTAATTATTGTATTATGATATAATTGATTCCTTAGAAATTGCTAATAAATTTCACAAATGATTACAGAAAATGTCAAGTTGGTTGGTTGGAGTTTTAAAGCAACTCCAGCTTCTTTGGCTATTTTCATGGCGAGTAACAAGTTGACAAAATATATAAAATGACAATTTACAAGATACATAAATGAAAAACTATGTCAGGTTTTTAAAGCTTGCTTTAGGTAAATGGATTCAGGGTTGACTCTGTTCAAAAAATGAACTTTTGCCTACTAAACGTTTCTCCAGCTGAACAGTTGCCATACTGGCAGAAAACAGTATTGAACACACTGGACTTCCATCCCTCAGAGCCTCGCATCCTTTCTCATCCGAAATCAAATATGGCGCTACCCCGACTGAGGCCTATGGCTCACTGCTCTGATACCCAGTGCTGCATTATTCATACACATGAGCATTTGCACATGCATGCACATAACACGCACTCTTGCTTTCTCTGTACGGCACACAAAGAAGAGTCTCTACGCTCAATAATTCAGCAGGGAGAGACAGCAGCTGGCCTCCCTCAACACTACTCCATAACAGACCCCACTGCACATGTGCACACGCTTAGACCTTGAGCGTGTGGGTAACACGGGTGGGCGTCAGCAGAACGGACTGGCAGAAACTTCCAGATCAACTCACATTCATTCAAATTGCTCATCACTGCCTTGATGTCCCGGGCAGGTCTTGCACAAACTGGGGTGTGGTATATATGTGTGCACATATATGTTTTCTAGGGATGTTCATTTTAACCGTTTAACCGACCGTAACAATTTTGACCGATTAATACAATCAGTTAAACGGTTTAAAAAGTCATTTAATTATTGATTTTTTCAGTAATCAAATATATTTATCAAAATATTTTAAAAGGTTTGCTGCATGGTTAAAATATGCTACGTGTATAAAAAAAAAAGTGTTTTTAGGGGGAAAAAAGTCGCGTATAAGTCGCATTTTATTGTTTCATTCAGAAATAGGCCTAATGCCGACGCGAAATGTTTATAAACATTATAATAAATATTGTAAACATAGCTAGGCTATTTTAGTTCCCCTCACTCCACAACAAATCCTTTCAATTAACAGTATTTAGAAAAGAACAAGAATTAAAAATATAAGAAGCTATAGCAATATAAACGACAAGCCAAAACGAATT
>NW_015641295.1:1010730-1025710 GCF_001515625.1 Sinocyclocheilus rhinocerous
GTAAAACAAAATGTTTTGCATAACATCACAGCGGTGCGGGCACCTTAACGGCACAGATTTTACTACATATTTTTTTTTACTACATATTTGTTTCCATATGTTTGACTGACTGTATTTTATTATAATAATGAACAGGCTGCATCATTGTCAAGGTAGTAAAGCTTAACTGTGTGTGCGCATATGGCACCGGCGCAATCACTTGAGTTTTTTTCCTTCTAACAGTAGAAGCAAGCTCCTTTTAGTCCTAAAGATAATCGGAATTGTAAAAGGTTTGCCTTTATTTCTGTACATTCACAATAAAAACAAATCTTTGTGCTTTTGTAAAATAAGCCTAAAGAAAAATAGGATGCCGCTTTCTGTCGTCTGTTTCCTTTCGTATATATAGTCTAGTTTTTTTATGTTTTTCTCCGCTGGCAGATGCGCTGCAGGTGCGTGATGTGATATGAAGACCATGTGAATCCTCATGTTCTGTTGTTTGCTGCTTTTTGCGCATGTAAAATTAATCCCCGGAAAACAAATGTTAGTATTTTTTAACGGGTCACAGACACTTATCCTTTCTAATTTAATTCAATTCTAATTTAAAATAATCTTGTCGGTTAACGGTTAACAATCAGTTAACGAGCGTCGGTTGTCGGTTAGGAAAAATAACCGAAATGAACATCCCTAATGTTTCTAGATGGGTCTGAATGTGCAGTATGTGTGTCTGGGTGTGTCCTAATCATTGAGTAAAGTTCACCACTGCCCTGTTTCAATAACACATAAAGGTGAAGAAAAAAAACGCTTGTGGTTAGAGATTTTAAATGAAAGATATCTCTAATTGTGTGGCTTTGTGAGGAGCATTCTGATTTATGGTTTTCGCTTGGCTAATGATAAAAAGGCATTAAAATCCCATAGACTTACAATGAAGGAGGGACCTGCACCATATCTAGAGTTCAGAATACCATAAAGACTTGGAAATGGGCTCTTTTGACTTCAGCTAGTAGCAACCAACCATCTACAACTACCATCTGGCCATATGCTATCTGATCCAGCCTGATATTCGCTCCAGTCAGCCTCTCCACTCTGCTCTTCTGGAAAATGCACTGTCAGTAACTTCACTCCTCCTTTGCTGTAGTCATACTGCTGAACTAAAACTCTTTCGCTCATCTGGCTGGGCTGGCCAAGTTTTATTACCCATCCAGTGATTTTCAATGAAATGTAGAGGCTTTTAATGCATTGTTTGGCCAGAGCTTCACATCTGGGAACTTATGTGGATTTCCTCTCTGACAACTCAAGGAGAAGAAGAAGGAGAGAGAGAGAGAAGGATTAAGAGGTCTAGTGAAATTTTCCGCTACAGAGGCTAAATGACGCATTCACGCACACGCAGTCCCATGCAGCTTGGCACACGCCCCATACCTGCCAGAAGTCCTGCAGAGAGGGAGGGGTGCACAGAAAGGGGGAGAGGGTCCATAGGGATGGATGGAGAAATAAAAAGATGGCAGAGGAGAGAACGACGGGGTTTATTGGTTAGATGGACACAGAAAGAGCACAAATTAATCACTGTCATCACAAACGCAACAAAACAATTATATCCTCGATGAAAACAAAACAAAACAAAAAAAACAATGCAGGACATCTTGATGCCTAGAGGAACAATGAAGTCATGTGTTAAAAGAGATTGAACATAGGTATACAGTTACATGTTCATACAGATAATTACATATTATCAGTGTTGGGGAGCAATCAGCTACAAGTAGTGATGCTACTAAGGTTGGGAACCAAGAGCCATTTAATGTGAAAGACTGAAAAATGTTGTCTTGAACTCATAAGTTATGGGTTTGAATTGGTCTAACGGCTCACTCACTGACTGAACCAGACGGAACGAATCTTGGAAATCAACCACAAGTTATTCATTACATCCATTCTAAACATAAATGATCTTTTATTGTGGATCTGAAGCAGTATTATGAAAGTTATTCTTATTCCCATATGCTACTAACTTAATAGTGTGACAGTAGTTGACAAGAAAATTTTTAGCGGCAATTTGTTCTCAGCAACCTCAAGATGTGGTCACTTTTACTTTAAATTAAATCTCACGTTGATATTTTTGAGGGTGAGATCCAGTAATTCAATAGGAACACAAAAAGCATTCTTGTAGCTTCATAACATTACGGTTGAACCACTGATGTCAAATTGACTACTTTAAAGGGGTCATATGATGCAATTTAAAATTGTCCTTTCTCTTTGGAGTGTTACAAGCTGTTCGTGAATAGATAAGATCCCTAAAGTTGCAAAGACTAAAGTCTCAAACCCAAAGAGATATTCTTTATAAAAGTTAAGACTGGTCCACGCCCTCCTAAAACGCCTCGTTTAAACACCCCTCCCCCGTCTACGTCACTGTGTGGGAAGATTTGCATAACACTGCCCAAATGTTCACGCAAAGAAAGAAGACATAACTTTTCAATGTCCTTACTACCTTTTTGGGCCTTGAAAGTGCAAGAAAGCTCTCGGATTTCATCAAAAATATCTTAATTTGTGTTCCGAAGATGAACAAAGGTCTTACGGGTTTGGAACGACAAGAGGGTGTGTAATTAATGACAGCTTTTTCATTTTTGGGTGAACTATTCCTTTAAAGTATGAGATAGACTGACTAGTTTCATCTTGACAAACTAGTTTCAAAGTAGCTTCCCCAACACTAACGTCATATTGTTGGAAAACATACATAGTGTTTGCAAAATGCCTGTGCGCATTAAAATGGGCTGAAGGGAATGCACACACACTCTCTCTCTCTCACACACACAACCGGTTTTAGCTGTGAAAGTCACACTTGCAAAGCACCAGCTGCGATGACCTGCAAAATACTGTTGATAGATGATGAACAAGAAGGTTAAAAGTGCTGGTGTGTTCACACGATCGTAGAAAGCAAAACAATTACACAAGAGTGTTTGTTAGCATAGTGCACCCATGCGCTAACTTGCTAGAAATACGGTTCCTGGAATTGCATTACTCCATCCAGGATTTAGTGGCCATGGCGACACAAGGAAGTGTGGAAGAAGAAGATGATCCAGCAGTCCTGCCGGGACACGAGATTTGACAGAGATATGGAAATGAAGAAACAACAAGACATATTCCACATCCCTAAGGCCAACAATACCCAAGGGAACAAAACAAGAACAAAAAAAGAGAGAGAGGGAAATGGAAATGGAAAGAGGGCATATACAAAACATGGAAATTGAATTTTGCCAGTAAATATCACAAAAACAAAGGCTATAGATCTAAGACATGTTACCTTATGCATTTATATAGAACTGAGGAATGAGCAGGTTTTACCATGGTTTCCACTAAAATTCAACAGCTACTACAATTACTTAAACTACAACAAAACTATAATTGTGTAATCTCTTCAGATTATATAAGCTTACACAATCTTTTTTGTATGAGAGCAAAAGCCACAGTACAGTACTAATAAAAAAATATACTGTGGTATTTGAAAGATACATTTATCATGGTAACATTTTAAAGTGGAAAACCTACAAAGCCTCAACCAATGATGTTGGCTTAGGGGCGGGACTATCTACAGTATTTGTACAACCCTCAGCGGATAGGGGAATAGAATAGCAGAAATTAGGGCTGTGCAAATAATCGAATGCGATTTTCATGCGCATCTCGTCAGTAAAGCCGGTTCTGTGATTAGTAGTAAATCTCCAGCACGTGCTTTCAGAAGGAGCGGCATTTACTACACAGAGTCGTAGATCACTCACAAGCTACGCAGAATCGCGTTCATAATCGGCAATGAATCGCCTGCGATCTTGAACACGATGTTGCGTAGCTTGTCAGTGATCTACGGCTCTGTGCAGTAAATGGCGCTCCATCTGAAAGCACGTGCTGGAGATTTACTATTAATCACAGAACCGGCTTTACTGACAAGATGCGCATGAAAATCGCATTCGATTATTTGCACAGCCCTAGCAGAAATTAGACATTTCTTTTACAAGAAAAATAAATATATATTTTCTTATTTATTTCTTTGGATTTTGGAGTGAAATATGAGTTGGACATGTTCTTGACAGGATGCTGAGATTTACCCTAAAAATCATTGCACCCCTGAAAAACACAAGAACTGATCAAGAAACAGTCATGCGGAGTTACAGAGCAACTGTATAGCCTTGAGGATACTGAAACGTTATGCATCTTGAATGCACAGTGGATACATAAAAAGAAAAACCTGGTGTGATTAGACTTCATTGAGAAACTGACGAGTGATTTATGAGCATTTGACCTGAGAATGATTCACCAGCTCATTAGTACTAATGTGCAAACAAATACACCTAGTTAAAATGTGTGCGCGAACAGCACAAACAGTCATTAGAGTGACCCAGCCCAGTCCAGAGATCAGCCTGTTCAAAGGTACACCTGTACCGTGACAGCCGCTCTCTAACCGGGTCATTTGACTACTGTTCCCTCTTAATGACTTTGGAAACAAGAGTCTGCTTCCTGTACAAGGAAAATGGGACAAAGTCCTGAAACCACAAACAACCCAGTGAAAATCATCAACTGAGACCATGCATGCTTGTGATATTGGTGGACTAAAGCCATGGTCACACTAGACTTTGAGCACCTGAAATTTCTACGGATGCTGCAACTTTGTAATATGATGTCACACTCAGCTCCATCTTTAAAAAAAGATGCAATCTACTCCGCTTTAATTCAACACTGCAAACCTGCAGATTTAAAGTTTGTGTTCTTTTATTTCAGATAAGAGGTCATGCCATGATCACGCCAATTTTCTATTGATACAAATTTGCAGGGCAGAGCTGACCAAACTTGAAATTTGCAACACAGCAAGGTTTTTACCCAGGTAAGTTTGCATTAAGTTTGAAGAAAGGTGGGTTGGTTTTGAAACCGAGTTAACAGAGTTAACGTTTATATCGAGCTTTGTGAACCTGTTCTAAACCAGGCTGGATTTGTTTGGTTTTGTCAACTCACTGAAACTCAAAATTTGTTCAGGTAGCTTCATGAATCATGCCACTGAGCTTGCGTTCATTGTCTCCATGCATTTGCATATATATATATATATAAATGGAAGTCAATGGAACAAAAAGTGTAGTGTGACCGGCTCTTATGCTGCGTTCACGCCATGTCGTAATTACGAGATGACAACACGTGACATTTTACTCATAGCTTTCCATGTCCTCGGACTAAGTGAACCTGGCAGCGGTCACGTGGTACAGATGTCACTGGTCCAAGTCATAACTCTCAGAACATTCCGAGTTTACACAAGTTGTAATTACGAGGTCTGGAGCACATGAGGGCTTTGGCATTGATACGTTGCCATAGAAACACATAATTCAGCTCCGAGTAGAATGTCTCATGTTGTCATCTCGGAATTACGGTAATTACGACATGGCGTGAATGCCGCTTTAAGCCAGGTTCTGCTCCACCTGAACCAGCTAATTGTTATCTTCAGGAACACTCGATAATTAAAGAGGGGCTCTTTGATCAGGGATGGAACTGAACTCTGCAGAATGCAGATCTCCCGGAACAACTTTTTCTTTCTTTTCTTTCTTTTTTTTGAAGCATTATGTTTAGATGCCTATTTGTCTTAGTATAAATAACAGTGTTTTGGAACAATTAACTAAAAGTAGCGACTACTTTTTCTAGCGAAATTTTTTCATAGCGTAAGAGTAGTTCAGCATGTTTCAAAGTAGTATAGTATATAAAAAAAATTATGTTTGCTACAAATATGGCTCTGATTACAAATGAGAAATTATATTATGTGATATATATTTTAATGTAAACTATGTAAAAATATAAAATGTAATTCAATGTAATTCGTTTTTTTTTTCCCAGCAGCTTGCAGAGCTCTCTTATTTGTCTCTATATTTAATTATAAGAGACTTTATTTAATTACTTTAAATAACAATTTACATTTAGTCATTTAGCAGACGCTTTTATCCAAAGCGACTTACAAAAGAGGACAATGGAAGCAATCAAAATCAACAAAAGAGCATGTTTTTACATAATTACATTGTAGCTTGAAGATCTATGGATTCCCCCACACTTGCTAAAAACATTTTATTTGAAAAAAGTACTGACTTATAATATCGGAAGCATCTGTTCTCTAAAATAAATGATCTGCTATTGGTATTGACCAAAAATCTGTGCTATTCTGTTACTAGAGGACAAAACAAAACAGAGAGGCCAAGTATTTGAGGCAAGGATAGACACAGCAGAGGTGTGTTTAAAGATTGTAACCTAGAGACATCAAGAACAAAGAGATGCAACAAGAACCAGAAAGCACAGATTGGAGGCAGATCAGTCTTTCGTAAATTACAGAAAACACACATGACAATATAAATGACAACAAATGGCCCTGATGAGAATGTATGTGTAACTTGTCAAGCAAAACGTTTCAAGCGTGCAACGAGTTTTTTAGACTGCACAAGAGTGACCATCATCTCAAAGCGTGCTCACGATTGAGCTGTGGATGAGTTTCTGTGGAGAGAGAGTGAAAGATTTTTATGAAGAGTGAATGAGAACAAACGTCTCCATCCTGCGTCATCCTGTCGAGCTGCACAATGGCAAAGTAACTATTCGGTTCCCACTCACTCGCCCACATATGCACACGCACACAGATCGCGCTGCTTACCTTTCCATCATAGCGTTTCACCACAAACTGATCCAGACCAAGGTCTGTAAGAGAGAGACACAGAGAGGAAGACACAGTCAAACACACTGGCTCTGTTCCAAAACATACACAAATATTGGATAAAATATGCAATTTTATCAGACTAAACTAAATTTGGATACTAAATGATTGTATATACTACCAGTGAAGAGTTTGGAATAAATAAGATTGTGTAATGTTTTTAAAGCAAGTCTCTTATGTTACCAAGACTGCATTTACTTGATCAAAAATACAGTAACTCCAGTCTTTAGTGTCACATGATCCTTCGGAAATCTTTCTAATATGATGATTTGGTGCTTAAGAAGCTTCCTTATACTTACCAAAGTCGAAAACAGGTTTTTTCCCCCACTAAAGTTCAATAAACATTTTTTATTTGAAATAGAAACTTTTTGTAACATTAAAAATGCCTTTACTTCACTTCTGATCAATTGAATGGGTCCTTGCTAAACAAAAATATGATTTTTTAAAATCTTCCTTTTGAATGGTGGTGTATCATGATTAAATACGCAAAAATATCAAGCAGGAAAAACTGTTTTCAACATTGATAATAATAAATGTATTTTATTAGCAGCAAATCAGCATATTAGAATAATTTCTGAAGGATCATGTGACACTGAAGACTGGAGTAATGATGCTGAAAATTCAGCTTTGATCACAGCAATAAATTATATTTTCAAATATTTTCAAATAGAAAACAGTTATTGTAAGTTGTAATAATATTACTGTATTTATGATCAAATAAATCCTTGGGGAGTACAAAAATGTTTTCTTTCAAAAACATAAAAAAATTAATTTAGTCTCAATACATTGTTTTCTCTACATGCAACGATGCTTTAGAATGTGGTTAAAATGCATGATCATGCTGTCTGTTTTGGAATGGCTTTCTCTGTGGTAAAGTGCCTATGAGGACTTGCTGACTAAATAGCCAACTCACTAGATTTGGAAGAGAGCTTTTATCACACATAAACAAGCCTATTTATAAACCCATCTTTGAATCCCTGTAGTCATTTACATTTATAGATGTCACTACAGGAACTGGATGATTACTGACGTGTATGAGTGATTAATATAAGCTGTTAAGGCTCATTTCCATGTTCCAGAAGTTCCAAATAAATGTCAGAGTGGTTCAGCATCGAATCGTTTCTCCATTAATCTTGTGCTGAATGCAGGGCTGAAATGAGCTGAACAGGACAGACTCTGCTGATCTAGAGTCAGCTTCATGAGCCAAGACTTTATCCATTGTGCAATCCATTAAAGGAACCACAAAGGATTACCACAAAAAATAATTTACACTTGTCCCCAAGTTAGTAAACACAAGCGTGCACTTACAATGGACGCCTATGGAATGGAAAAAGTCTCTAATGCTCAACCAGGATGCATTACTTTGATCAATAATACAGTCTAACCAGCAATACTGTGAAATATTATTACAATTGAAAAAAAAAAAACTATTTTCTATTTGAATATATTTGAAAATGTAATTTATTCCTGTGATCAAAGCTGAATTTTCAGCATCATTACTCCAATCTTCAGTGTCACATGATCATTCAGAAATCATTCTAATATTTTGAGCGAAAAAAAAATTTTTTCTTTGTGCTAAAACTGCTTACCCCTTACTTGATTAATAGAAAGTTCAACAGAACAATATTTATTTAAAATATAATTTGTTTTTAACATTATAAATATCCTTACTGTCACTTAATACCTTAATGCATCCTTGCTGATTAAAACTGTTAGCCTAAATATATATATATATATATATATATATATATATATATATATATATATATATATATATATATATATATATATATATATATATATATATATATATATATATATATATATATATATATATATATATATATATATATATATATATATATATATATATATATATATATATATATATATATATATATATATATATATATATATATATATATATATATATATATATATATATATATATATATATATATATATATATATATATATATATATATATATATATATATATATATATATATATATATATATATATATATATATATATATATATATATATATATATATATATATATATATATATATATATATATATATATATATATATATATATATATATATATATATATATATATATATATATATATATATATATATATATATATATATATATATATATATATATATATATATATATATATATATATATATATATATATATATATATATATATATATATATATATATATATATATATATATATATATATATATATATATATATATATATATATATATATATATATATATATATATATATATATATATATATATATATATATATATATATATATATATATATATATATATATATATATATATATATATATATATATATATATATATATATATATATATATATATATATATATATATATATATATATATATATATATATATATATATATATATATATATATATATATATATATATATATATATATATATATATATATATATATATATATATATATATATATATATATATATATATATATATATATATATATATATATATATATATATATATATATATATATATATATATATATATATATATATATATATATATATATATATATATATATATATATATATATATATATATATATATATATATATATATATATATATATATATATATATATATATATATATATATATATATATATATATATATATATATATATATATATATATATATATATATATATATATATATATATATATATATATATATATATATATATATATATATATATATATATATATATATATATATATATATATATATATATATATATATATATATATATATATATATATATATATATATATATATATATATATATATATATATATATATATATATATATATATATATATATATATATATATATATATATATATATATATATATATATATATATATATATATATATATATATATATATATATATATATATATATATATATATATATATATATATATATATATATATATATATATATATATATATATATTAGTGCTGTCAAACGATTAATCGCGATTAATCGTTTGACAGCACTAATATATATATATATATATACATATATATACACATATATACACACACACACATGTATATACACATCAGTTATTTATTATGAATAATCATTTCTTTTAAATTCCAAATAAAATTAATAATAATCACAGCCTTTTATTTGTCTTTTATAAGCATTAAAATCGCTGGATTATTATCAGAAGTTGCATTCTCTTTCCATAAAACATCTGAGTGACAGGCGAGGAGACGACCGAGATTACGACTGAAAAGCTGGGCCTAACTCCTGTTTGAAGCCCGGACAGCCTTTGAGCTGAGCATATCTCTCTAATTCTGCTGCTGAAACAGGATGAATTATGGAACAGCTTTCCTTGCAGCCAGATGAATAATGAATTTTATGTTCACTTCCTCACTCTCCCTTTTCTTTACAAACACTCTTCTCTCCCTAAAGGAAAGCCAGACTCTTTAAACTAACTTAAATGACATCACAAACCGCTTCAGCACACTGTGGGTCTCCTTACATCCCACCCACAAGTGTAAAAGCAGTAAGAAACACACTTTACAGCGAGGGATGACTTTTTCTGAATGACAGTACAGCGTGCTGCTTGTGCAGGTACATCGCACAGCAGACGAACACCAGCTAACAGATTCTCGACGCAAACACGCTTTAATCAAACAGTCAGCGTTTCTCCGTGAAGCGCAGCTGCTCTGGATGTCAGACCATCTCCACTATGAAAACATCCAACCCTCATAACATAAACGACAAAAGGGCTCAGCAAAAACTGTGACTTCATCATAATGGGTGCCACACATTATTCAAGAGCTCTTGCAGCAAACAGTTATTTTTTGCTATGTTTACACAAGGGAACTGTGTTTGGCCCATCAGGATAACAAAAAAAAAAAAAGGCAAACACTTTGTCCAAACCCAATGAGGCACTAAACTCTAATAAAGCTGGTGAAACTGCTCTTTGTAATTACAGTTACAGGGCATTTGGCTATGAGGAGAATGGCTGAATGGCCGTCCATCCAAGTGTTACGTACTAATTTGAGCCGTCTTCCACTCTATTTCTGCTATACGCTAGGGTTGTGACGGTGAGGAAATTTTCCCACCGGTTAATCGACGTGTGACAACACCGGTATCCCCACGGGGGCGGAGCGTTCCCTCTTTTCCTCGCTTTCCTTCGCTTTTAACATACGCATAACGCTCCACACTCTTATACACCCACATACACACTCACACAGTCCTGGTACTCACTGTCTTCCATTCTGAGAGAATGGGAATTGTAAATAGAATCTCGACTGATTCAGCATTGCTGTAGAGCATAGCGCTTGCAACGCCAAGCTCGTGGGTTTGATTCCCTGGGAATGCTTGAACTGAAAAGATGTACAGTTCAGATGCAATATAGTTCACTTTGGATAAAAGCCCCTTCCAAATGCATAAATGTAATGTAACATAACGTAATTTACTGTTTTTGCATTCCTGTAGAGCAAGGTCATGGGTTCGATTTCTAGGGAATGCATGAAGTGAAAAGATGTTCAGCTCAGATGCAATGCAAGCTGTTTTGAATAAAAGCCTCTTCCAAATGATTAAATGTAGATAAAATGTAATGTAGCAAATAAAGCCTCTTCCAAATGAATAAATGTAAATGTAATGTAATGAATAAATGTAATGTTTACTGTTTTAATATTCCTGTAGGCTGGGTGATATGATGGTATGGTGCGATGGATGATGTAGAGATTTTGCTATAACGTTTACCACAATAGATATATTAGCGCAATGGGCAGGACTGTGTTATTTGCACATGACAGACGAAGAGACACAAACTATGTCAAAATACAGATTGGAACAAGACTATAAACAAGTCAAGAGTTATTAAGGGCGTTTGTCAAACAATGTCATGAAAAGAGATTTATGCATAGAAATGTATGCATATCATGTTTTTTTTAATTAACTAAATTAACTATAACTTAACTTGTAATGACAAATTTTGCATTAAATCAGAAAAATGCAAAATAGAAGCATTTAGTGGTCTCATACTTTTGGGTAGATTAAATTCTGAGTCTACTTCTGATTGTCGCATACCTCTGACTGTGACAAGTTGTAGTCTGTTTCAAAATAAAAGTTTTACTGTTTTATAATTATTGGTTTTTAACTCAAAAGTTATATAATGTGAAAATGTTTAATGTCATACTTATCATTCCTTTGTTATAAATAATCTTATCTTTTGTTTCTGTTCACCAATGAATAAACTTTTTTTTAGTAATATGCATTATCCAAAAAGATAATCTCTCTCACTTTCTAACAACTGCATTCGACTACATTATCAATAGTTCAAGCCTCTGTTACTGGCTCTAAAATTACATTTTGGAATTCGAACAAAAGCTTGAGATGAAATACGTTAAATATCAGTCCTACACGAAAGAGTGTTTTAAGAACAAAACCCCTGACAAATGAGGTGTGGTAACCGTAGTATAAGTGGAATAACTGACTCCGTTGTCCGTTGAATTATTGAAAAATAAAGCACACCCAAGATGTGTGCTACCAGCAAAAATAACTGTAGTATATGGTGATATATACTGTGACTGGGATAAATAACAACATTTTGATCACACTGCCCACCACAGGGTAGAGCAATGCTTGCAGTAAAAGGAAAATAAATTAGGCACGGGACAAAAAGAGAGCAGGAAAGAGAGATTAAAAGCTGTGGAGTTGTGTGGGGGCCTCAGAGGACTGCTGAGGGGGGCTGTGTGGACACAGAGCTGGTCACTGCCATCATTTAGACTCCAACAAAAAGAGATAACAGACCCTATTAAAAAGGCAGTTACAGCCAGTTCTACTGCTTCCAAGTCAACAGTGAATACTTTCATCTAGTGATTGCGGTAAAATTGGTCCTTAAAGCGCAAATTTAAGTGGGCATTTTTTAACATTCACTTTGCTTTAATAGTGGCTATTTTTCTTTGCTGACAGCCCCGTTATTAAAGCACATCTGAATGTACTGCATTACAGAAGAGCATGAGCTATCAGATCCGTGGCACAGAAGGACGTTTTTTCTCGTGCAGGGATCCAAACTCAAGTCTGCTCTGTGCTACTGTACTGTAAATAAAAGGCAAAAATATATAAATGATAAACAGCCAATATGCTAGTAATATGCATGCTAATAAGAAACTAGTTAATAGTGAGAACTGGTCTGGTACTTTACTGGTAACTGGTAAAGTATTACCAATTTTTTCCCCCAATATATATTTTAACATAGAAATTATGTTTTTATACCATAAATAAATGAATAAATATTATTGAATTTTATTTGTTATTTATTTGTTTATTTTTGCTAAGTATTTTTTTTAATTCATAAAGTATTTTTAAGAAATATATAAATAATAATTAATTTTGCCAACTTGGCTTTTTCAAAGATTTCATGCATTTGACGAGGCATCAATATTTCAGAATTGCAATTCAGAAATTAAAAACATGTTCATCATAGATAGTGTATTCAAGCCATTATGCACGAATTACATTTAACTAATTAATTCAGACAAAATGAACAAGTCGCTGACCTGAGTAATGACTTTCATTCTGCCGTTAATCATTCAAAACAGAACACTGTGAATATAGTGCAACGAGTAATATAGACATCTTAATTTTTTTTTCCATTTTCTGGCAGATGTAATCACTACAAATGGTTATTCATGAAAAACACTTACATGGAGGTTCTTCAAAAATAAAAATGTCCTATTTGTGTTCCACAGAAAAGAAAAAAAAAAAATACCAGCATGCAGGTTTGGAACAACATGAGGTCGTGTAAATGATGAGAGAATTTTAATTTTTGGATGAACCCTAAATCAGATGGCAGCCAACAGGAAAGCTGTTCCAGGACCAACAAAGCGGGTTGTAACAGGAACATCGCCAACTTGTGTAAATCAGATTAAGACAAAAATGTGTGCATCATCCAATTTACTAAAATTTACTGTCCAAAATGACAAATGTCTGATGCAGACTGGTCTGAAAATGCTGAACTGAAAGTGTAGAGGCACTCATACATTCAAACACACGCATTTGCAGCCATCAGCACTTCTATCAGTTATTCATGGCCAGTGATCAAATCTCTTGCATCAGCTCTGCCTCTGGGTGAGAGTGGCTGAGTCTTTCATTCTACCGTGATAATTAATTTAGCAAGAAATGTCGCCGTCTCATACACACACTCGACGAGTTGGGCTTCACTGTGGCATCCCCTCCTTTAAAAGCCTCTGCTCAGTTTGCCATCGCTTTACACTGCAACAGCTGTTTTTCTGGCTCAGCTGTCATGGACTCCGGTATCATGTGAGAGGTGGAATGGAGAACAGGAGGGAGGTATTGTGCAAAAGTTAAGCCTCCATCAAAATGCAAATGCCAAGATGTAGCTGTTTGCATCTGATAATGTAAAAACCGTAAAATCTCATTATTAAACACTAATGAAGATAATATAATGAAATTATTAAATATAGACCATCTAACACATTTAATTTGCCGGCCATCTTGGTAATGCCCAAGAGTACTGTTTTCTAGTCGCACATCTACTGTCTGCTTGAATGGAGAAAACTATAGGCTAAGGTTACATTTCAATAACTTATTTCGGAAACAGTTTAGATTAGGGAATAGTGTTGTCAAAAGACCCGGTACTTCGGTACCAAGTCGGTACTAACAAAATGAAAACGTTACGGTACCAGGATTTTTTAAGTACCGGTGGTACCGAGTACCCGGTCAACCCGGTTCTTGATGCGCTATCCGAAAGGTGCGCAGATGCGCTCTCTTCATAAAAGCACTGAGACGTGGCGACATCAAAACGAGGAAACACACCAAACTAACAAAACACTTTAAAGACAGACACCCAGATCAAATGAAAGAGTTCAAGCAGGTAAGTTTCATTTCATCCCATACATTGATTTATTTGAGGCGCCCGCCACAATATCAAAACTCGCCGTCACAAATAGATTTTCCAAAAGGCTTTGACTTCGTTGAAAAACATGAGCACTGCACGTGTCAAAGTCGAAACCCGGTGCGAGTGTTTATATATCACTGTATTTCTGAAGGAGACCGACTGTCTTCAGAAAATTATGGATGTCATTTTCATTTCATCTCGCCTGTAATGCCTGAGCAGCGTTTGTGAGCCGAGCGCTGCTTTGTGTACAGCGTTACCGGGGAAACCTGATCTCTCCCGCTCTACAAG
>NW_015641295.1:1025871-1033604 GCF_001515625.1 Sinocyclocheilus rhinocerous
CTCTAGGTTTTCAAAAGCCCTTTAAAATTAAATATGTACACAGTTTGGATTAAATGAAAGTATAGTCAAATTTTTTAATTAGCATGTTTTTGTGTTTTGCTTTGGTACCGAAATTGGTACCGAGAACCGTGGATTTTCACTGGTATTGGTACCGAATACTGAAATTTTGGTACCGTGACAACACTATTAGGGAACACTATTCACTATTAACTAGTTGTTTATTAGCATGCATATTACTAGCATGCTGACTGTTTATTAGCACTTATAAAGCACATATGATTGCCATATTCTGCATGGTCATATTTTAAATCCCTTACTTAAACTTAACAACTACCTTACTAACTATTAATAAGCAGCACATTAGGAGATTATTGAGATAAAACTCTTCTTACTTAAAGAGATAGTTCACTCAAAAATAAAAATTCTGTCATTAATTACTCACACTCATGTCGTTCCTAACCTGTAAGACCTTCGTTCATCTTCGTAACACAAATTAAGATATTTTTGATGAAATCCGAGAGCTCTCTGACCCTCCTATAGACAGCAAGGGTACTACCACGGACAAAGTCCAGAAAGTAGTAAAGACATCATTAAAATAGTCCATGCGACATCAGTGGTTCAACCATAATTTTACAAAGCTACAAGAATACTTTTTGTGTGCAAATAAAACCAAAATAACGACTTTGTTAAACCATTCTTCTCCTCCTCCTTCTTACCGATGTCCTTACTGCCTTGTCTGTAAATATTGTTATATTGTTATATATTTAGCTTCTTTAGCGCAGATTAGGCTAAAATACTGTATTTTTTCAGGTTGTTCTAGATAATGTGCATGTGTGTCTCTTTTAACTGAAAGGTGGGACTTTTCTTTAGAGCACTTCCACTTTGATCTGAAAACACAATAAGTGCATATTTTCATATTTTTTCCTCAAACAAAACGATTTGTGAAAATCCACGGGAAGCATATTATACAATATTATTCTGATAAAGTATAGGTTACATTATCTGGCAACATGGGTTAAAATATAGCTTGTCTGGTTGAGACACACAAAATTACAAAAGAATCCAAGCTAGTAACTGATATAGTGGCATTGAGAGTAAAAATAGTTTTAGCTTTTGATGCTCGAATTTGCTTTTTTCAGATCCTCTTCTTCTCCCGTTTCTCACCACATATCAGATCACAGAGGCATTTATTTTCAATAAAAAAAGAAGAAAATATACAAAAAGTAGAAACAAAGTGCCAAATGGGTATTTTATAAAGACTGTAATTGAAACTGGATGTAATGTCATCATTTTGATTTGACAGGTGGTACATCGACCACATTTTTAATGTTTTTTTATACAGTTATGGCTAGGGCTGCACAATATTGGGAAAAACTCACATTGCGAAAAAATTGTTTTAAATATATTGCGATATGAAAAAAAAAATCTGATGACTTCAATAGCTCTATTTGGGAAAAAAATCAATGATTGGGGTGATTTTGTAGGCGAGTAAATCAGCATAGGAAATAAACAAATTACAAGCATAGATAAATATAACAGAACAAAGTTACAAATTAAATAAACAGTGCTTTATATTTTTCATGCTCTTTCGCTGCATGATTCAGTCTATTGATATGCATTAACAACGATCACATACTTCAAGATAAGGAGGCAGAAAATTTATATATTTGTATCAGTTCATATAGTTAATCAATATCACACGAAGAGTGACGTTTTTTCTTAAAAAATCAGCATGGTTACAAATGTGATATTTATTTTATACAACAGTTCAATAAACAATAAGTTAATATCTAGAGACTTACGTTATCAATAAAATCCCAGAAAATATTGAGATATTATTTTTTGTCAATATCGCACACCCCTAGTACTGACAAAATGATTTGCAACGGTCGCTTTGTCACGCCCAGTGTAGACGGCCTCAAACTGTTGGTGTATTTCTGTCTTTTTTAACTTAAAAATTTAGTAGCCAAATTGGCTGGTGAGTGAAAAAGTTAATTTCAATCCCTGATCCCCCCCGGTTCGCCGTGGGGCCCAGCTGCACCCCCCCTAAGGACGGTATATATATATGGCCACTTTATTAGGTACACCTTGCTAGTACCGGCCCCAGGACCCCCTTTTGCCTTCAGAACTGCCTTAATTCTTTGTGGAATTGATTCAACAAGGGGTTGGAAACATTTCTCAGAGATTTTGGTCCATATTGACATGATAGCATCACGCAGTTGCTGCAGATTTGTCCAGTATATATATAGTTTTCACTATAAATTAAATCTAATAAATCTGTTAAAGCTACAAAAGTAATTTTTCCTTTGTGTTTTGTTGTCTGATTCATGAATCAGCAACAGGAACATTAAACTGCTGTGAATGAATATACTGTTACACATTCATTTTCTTTCTCAATTGTTTACCTTCACCTAAGCCATAAGCAATTGCGTTTACAAGGATACTTGCAGAGCACAGTATTTCAGGCACAAATAGACGCAGAAGTGAACAGAATTCAGAGTTCACGTGCATCTGCGTGGCTCTCACAGTGTCTACACCGGATGCGAGCGGCCCGACGTGACAAAATACAATGAACCCATTATAATTAGTGAGGCTGTATGTCTTCACTGAATGCGGCGACACGACAAATCCCCGACAGTAAACTGATGGCGCGTTCTATTTATGACATACTGACACAAACTTCAAATGATTGGCAACGGTGGCTTTGTTGCATCCAGTGTAGACAGACTTTGGGGCCGTTCACATGTCGCGCCTAAAAACGCGTGGAAAACGCCAGCCACGCCGCTTTCTCCTTCTTTCCAAAGTGCTCGGGAGCTTGCGCTTTCGTGGCGTCTGTGACTATCGCGGATGCGCACATCGCGATATTGATGCTGAAACGATATATTGTGCAGCCCTAGTTACGGCACAGAATGCATCAGAACACAATGGAATATGTCAAAAAAGGCAATATAGTTGTTTTGGATTTTAAGTTGTGGGCTGCTTTTCATTTCACTTTAAACATACACCCACTAACTTCCCTAAGCACTTCTCTTGAGGGGAATCCCTGAGAAAGAAGTTTCTGCTGAAAGATCCTCAAACTGTCAAATTTTGAGTCAACTCATATGTATGCTTCAGGCAGATCCAACTCCCAAAATGCAACTTTGATCGTGACATCACATAAAATCTGCACTGAACCTGCACCCATTGGTTGTAAATAATAAATCAGATTCGTAGCGGGTTTCTAGTGATCAAGGGTTTAGGCCGCTCTGTTTCAGCAGTAGTGGGCACTAGAGCATGTTCGTGAGACGTAGGCAGGTCAGCGAAGTGAAGGGCATAACAATTGTGGAACGTAGCCCTGGTTTGGCAGATGAGCACGACCCGGTCAGCTGGTAGATCAGGGTCAAAACTGTGACAATGGTTTGAATTTCACACTACAGCGCCACCTGTCTGCGGGGTATGTTTCAGTTTTCTTCACTGCTATGTTAGGATCACGGCAGGTCAAAAACCCTATGATGTAAAGAAACCCCATATCAGAGCTTCAGCCTTCAGAGGAATGTTACAGACTTGGATTAGAGCACAGGAAATGAGTGAGGAAGTCAGGCTTCGCCCAAGGCCAGTGGTTAACGGTGTATTTATGAGTGTGTCAAGCTTAGAGCTATTCACAGATACAGAAGAAAGCTCAGCACGAAGAGACATGACTGATGTGTGATGTTCGTACACATGAGCAAGATGTGCACCATTCAGAATCGAATTGAATGCCTTTCAAACTCCTGAATTTGAATAAGTAGAATTAAAACAAAATTAAATTGTAAATATTTTTAACTGCTGCAAGTTAAACTTTTTTCATTCTTGCTTTTTAAAAAATTTTTTTTTACAATTTTCACCAATTTGTCACCCATAAATAAAATGTCTTAAATGTAAATGTCTTATTTTTTTAACAGTATTGAATCTAAGAAATTTTTTATAACAGTAGTTTCACCTGAGAAAAAAAATTCTACGTATTAAAGAATAAATAGACATAGTCAGTCAAAAAAATAATAATTTTGATTCTCAGCTGACTGCTGACTTTCTTTTAAATTCTGTAAATGCCTCTTCCTGTGATTGCAATTCAACATCCTGTCTGACGAGGCCAGTTAGAATATCCAATTCTGAATGTTGCCCAACCCTGGTCAAGAAAGACTGAAACTCACTCTCTGGCTGTTTCTCATTGGGCGTGATGGAGCGCACAAAGTCCTGTGGTGTCATGTACACCTCCGCGTCTCCGTGCTCACTGATGATCTTCAGGGTGGAAAAGTAGCGAAATATCTTGTCTGGGGTGGAGTAAGCTCTGATCCGGTTCTCATACTCCATCACCTGTATCACACACAAAGAAACACACACTCACAGTCAATATCAGTGTTGGAAACTAACTACCTAACTTTCTCTTTTATACTACAGTAGTGTGACAGTAGTTCAGGTGTTTCTAAAACGGTGTAGTTTTTACAGTAACAACAAGCTACTTTATCCAAGTAGCATTGTAGAGTAACCAAACGATAATATATATGTATAATGTATATATAATGTATAATGTCCTGTCTCGCTCATATAACATTGTAATGAATCATTTTGGGTAAATGAACAGATACATAAAATGATGTTGTAACGTAACCAAACGATAATATATATGTATAATGTATATATAATGTCCTGTCTCGCTCATATAACATTGTAATGAATCATTTTGGGTAAATGAACAGATACATAAAATGATTCACCAATTCAATTGTTGTGGCACAGAAGTAATTATATGGCTTTTTTATAGCAAAATATTTAACAATATAATTTTAATAGTTAAAGGTCCACACTGAAGTGCCTTGAAACACGCACCGTTATTCTATGTGTTAATGTCATTTTAACTGAAACAGGAAGACAGGGTGGAAAATATCAAGCAGCCCCGCCCCTTTTTTAAATAGCCAATAGTCAATATCCATATTGCTATAAAACGTAAAATAGTCATTAGTGGAAAATAAACTACCTATGCAACCTATATAGCCCTTTGTGATCAACTTTATCTTATATAAGGCTGCTTTGAATAAATAATATAATACTAAAATATAATAAAGCATGCTAGATAGACATAGCCTGCTAAGGCTGGTCATTTACATAATTAAATCTAACCCTCTGATAATTAGAATAACCTGTCATTATGGCTGTCATATCAGCAACAATGGCAAAACGGCAGCCAATTTTGTTTTGAGTACTGAATCAAGAGCAGCCTAAAAGTTATTAATAGCCTGAGCATATATTAACTGAAAACTCATCCATTGCAGGTTGGCTATGAAAGTAAAACTCTGTATAATTTATCTTGTGCATGGAAATGTCCAGTTTGTGTATATTTAGACAATAAATGTCAATCACATCATGTGATCATGTGAGACTGACGAACGTAATTGAATTGATTGCAAAGAACTGTGGGCTTATGTTCAATTATATGAATGAATTATATTTGTGATGTCTATTAAATTATTTTTTGGCCTCAATAATGTAATATTTTAAATTATATTTAATCGGGGGCATTTATTCATCATATCATGCCATTAAAATGTTTAACTGATTGACAACCATTAATTGAGACAATTAATTTTTTTAATTAGAGCCATTACTGCAGTTTGCATCTCTTATTGTGATGGATGCATCTGTATTTTTGAACAAAGATCATCAAAATGAGCAGCAATAGAGGTCAGTTTCATCATTCTCATCCAGCCTTTGATGATGCTTCCTTTTCCACTATCTGGCTGTCTTTTGCAAATGCCCATTTTGCGAGTGACTCATTATGCAGGCTACTGTAGGCTAATTAACGCAATTTTCGAAGCTAATTGAGTGTCGGTTTGCGTGCCGCTATTAGACAACAGAAGTGATTGTAATTGCAAGATGAAGTGATGATAATTTGGAGTTTATTGGGATACTGCCTGAATGCCTGCAGTAAGTGATGCTTGTAATGTGAAACTGTACTTGTCAATCAAACCCTGAAAGTCCTGAGGTCACTGCGTGCGCACCACTGCTATTTTTTTTATTTTTAGTTTATACTTGCGTCAGAAGAACATACTTGGTCACTGCATTGGGCCTCACCATTATTTCAGGATTTTGCACCGTGTTGTGTTTTTAAGTTAAAAATTGTTCAAGAGCTAAAAACTCATGTAGAGCCCTTGCCTAATAGTGTTTTGGAGTCCATTGACTTTCAATACATAGACAAAAATAGTCAAAACATTCCTCAAAATATCATCTTTTATGTTCTACACAAGAAAGAAAGTCATACAACTGACCATTTTCCCCCCAAATTCTCGAATCTGACTGTGTATGTGAACACTCTATTCATCTGACTTACAGATTTTGAATACTATATAAGAGGGAAGTACACATTATTGAGATGTGGAGAGTGTTTTATTGTGTTCATTGCTCACATCAATCTGACAGATAACGATACACGCACTGATTGTCTTGACAACTGCACAGCAACTCTGAAGCAATTTCATTTACATTAAAACCAAAATCATACTTTCTTGTTGCTGCCTTGCAAGTACTGATACTTCCTTCAGGAAATGCTGGTCACACTTTATTTTAAGGTCCAATTCTCGCCATTAACAAACCATTAACTACGACTTTTGTTTCAATAAACTCCTAATTTGCTGCTTATAAATAGTTAGTAAGATAGCTGTTAAATTTAGGCATTGGGTAGGATTAGGGATGTAGAATATGATCATGCTAATAAACAGCCAATATGTTAAAAATAGGCATGCTAATAAGCAACTAGTTAATAGTGAGAATTGGTCTCTATACTAAAGTGTTACTGAAATGCTAATGTCGTTTTTCTTTTAAAGTGAGGGTGATACATGGTTTTGAAATATTAAAGGTCATGATTACATGAGTTGGCATTTACAGAGAGTTACATTTCATATCATACAACAAACAATCTTCCAGCACATGAGCATGTGCTATGTCAAAGTAAAAGCTGCAAACTGATCCAGGTATTGAAGCAGGCGGCTCAAACGTCTCTAAAATACTAAAACATAAAACACATTATTAGACTGTTTCCCAAGGCTGCATGATATATTAAACCCATTTAAAATCATAATTAAGCATAATTGTGAATTCACAAACGCTACGATTTAAATAATTATATGCGATGCAGTTCTAATACAGTATATGCGCTTTAATTATTTACATGCGTGTAGGTTAAGTACATGCGTCACACAGCGGCTCCGTTCACAGTAGTTCCACACAAATTCAGTTTTTTTCCATTTTCATTTTTCTATACTCTGTTTTAATGGTTAAATTACATTTTATTAATCAAAAAGCCTGTCTAATTAATTGAGTTTTACAGTTTTATCTTTACCAAATTCTGTTTTCCATTATTTTCTGGATTCCATTTTAATTAATAATAACTGGATTCCAGCATCTCCAATTAATTGATTTTTTTTTTTTTAAATACTGCACATTTACATTTTTCTCCTAAATAAATTCTGGTAAATAACATTTCTGGTAAATACATTAATAACATTTTCCTTTAAAAAGTGTTTTTTGATTATTTTATTATTAGTAGACTAGAACACGTGGATATGTTGTCATTCTTACGCTATAATACTGAACTTTGTTTTCAGGGATTTGGATTATGAGATGGACACTTGCTTCTTGCACTCTATGTTGCACTTTACTTTTGCTTAAAAAAAAATTGGATTTCATTTGGTTTAATAAAATATTCGTAAGTAAAATTGTTG
>NW_015641295.1:1034825-1041557 GCF_001515625.1 Sinocyclocheilus rhinocerous
TTTAGTTTTCCCGGTGGAATGTAGAGATTCAATGTTCGTTTGTGTCCGTTTATAGATTCAAGGGTTTCAATATCTTGAAGGCCGGAATCCTACACTATGTTGCACTTTACTTTTGTTTTAAAAAAAGGATTTCATAGAAATTTGGATTTCATTTGGTTTAATAAAACATAGTTTAATAAAATATTCTTAAGTAAAATTGTTGATTTTTCCCCCCCGGGAAATTAATCGTTAAGATTAATCGATTAATCGATAAATTAGTCGATAGATTATCGAAATAAAAATAGTTGTTTTGGATTTCATTTGGTTTAATAAAATATATATATTAAGTAAAATTGTAGATTTTTTGTGGGAAATTAATTGTTAAGATGAATCGATTAATCGATAAATTAGTCGATAGATTATCTAAATAAAAATAGTCGTTAGTGGCAGCCCTAGCTATGTGTCATAGAAACAGACAGGTTGGCATCTAACTGGCACCCACAGTGGGCTGGCAGTGATGCCAGATGACATTGGCACACCAATAAGAGGAAAAGAGAAAAAAAAACACAAGCACCAAAGCAAGAACATACTTAGCAGCAAACATCACACACACATTCACACAAAAGGCACTTTCCTTGATCTTTTGAGAGTTTGCTGTGCTATAAAAAACACTGGCTGTTTCAAACTCTGTGAGACATCTTAAGGAAATGGAATCTCATAAGTGATTCCGAATCCTTACAAAGGTTTCAACACAATGTATCATACAAATTGTATTGTGCACAAAGGATACATGTGTTGAAGCCTTAAAATTTGGCTAAAGTAAGGTTTTACAAATATGGAGGAAGCAGACAGATACTAATATTGCTAAACAGCAGATCTAGCAATATAAGAGTAAAATGCTCTGTTAAATCGGTTAACTTGAAGCCGTTTCTGATTGTGTAGCACCTGCCGCTCTTTAATTCCCTCTGAAGGATTCCAGCAACAACAAAAAAAGGCTTCTTTTTTTAAAAGTTAATCATCCGATAATTTTTAATATAGAAGCCCATTTCCACCACTGAATAAAAAGTAAAAAAAAATGTAACTGTGACTTTATTTCTCAGAAATGGCATTTTATATATCATAATTCTTCTTTTCTCACAGTTGCGAGTTTTTATCCTGCAGTTCTGACTTTTTGTGTTATAAAGTAAGAATTGCGAGATATAATCTTTATAGTTTATATCTCGCAATTCTGTCTTTATTTCTCAGAATTGCGAGTTGCTATCACACAATTCTGACTTTATAACTCGCAATTGCAAGATTATATCACACAATTCTGAAAAAAAGTCAGAATTGTAAGATTAAAAAGTATCTAGTTTCTTTTTTTTATTCAGTGGCGGAAATGACTTTCATATTTTTAGGCTTATTTTTTTATTTTATGAATTTGTAATAAGGTAATATTAACATTAGGGATGTGCAAGACTAGTCAACTAAAGTTGACTAAACAGAACTGCAGCTGTTATTGTCAACATTGAAAATACTAGTCGACTAGCAATTGTCACGGTGTCTAGAGAACACGCACGAAGAAGATGAAGGAAAATAGTCTTTAATTAATCCACAAGAAGGTAAATCCACAAACAAGCAGGCAGGAAACATACGTATGGACATAGTAGACCAGACAAAGGCAAACTGAACAGACAGGAACTTAAGCAGGGAAGCTAACGAGGGACAGACAGGCGAGGATGATTAACAAGACACAGGTGAACTAACTAAAGTAATCAAAGAGAGACAGAAACTGGGTCAATGAACACATGAGGGATGAAAACACAACAAAAAAGTCCAAAGGTGTGACAGTAATTAACATTGCAAAAACGATTACTATTTGTATGATAACTTATAAATGCTGTTATTCATTTCATATGTAAAAAGGGTGTTTACTGTGCACAGAGGTCATAAGAGGTACAGCAGAAGGGGAGAAAATGTTTATGTAACACTCAACTGTGTTTTTGTTACAGTGTAGGCTATTTTATACATTTAATTTATAGTTACAAAAATATTATAAAAATCCTGTGGTCCTCTACACCAGTGTTTCCCAACCGGGGTGCCGTCTTTCGAGAGCAGGGGTGCCGTGTAAAAAAATCATTTTTTAATATTTTTAAATTGCTAAAATGTTCAAAAAAGCATCTATTATATATCCATTTCTGATGTCTTCTGTGTTGTAACATGGTGTGGTAAATGGGCAACTCTGGCAACGCTGCCATCTCATTCATTGATCTGCTAACCGTTATGCTCGCGTGTTCTGATAATAATAGCTTTCTAGGACTAAACATTATTTGGATAATTGGTAAAGAAAAATTTAAAAAATGTTAAATATCTTAACCCTACTGTTAGACCTACCTGAAAAACTAAAAAGCAATTTATTTAATTCGAAGGCCTGTCGTTATTTTTTATTTGTGCTATCATTATTAATTTCTTTATTTGTTCTTATTTTATTATTAACTGCTTAGCCTCCTTGTCATTTTTTTATTCAATTCAAAGTTTTAAATCAAGCTATCTCGTGCTACTGCACCAAAATTACCCCACTGTAAAATAAAAAAAACACTGAGTGAGCAAAAATTTGTGAGATAGCTAGTTATAATGGTAATTAAATAATGTTTACATATGTATAAAAGCCTACATTAAAATCTGTCATATAAATTGGTCTCTTCATTAGAAATTAGCCTACTGATTGCCACCATTGATGGACAAATTTTTTTAATAATATTAAAAATATCTGTATGACATTATATTCTGCAGTTCTTCCCTGTTGTACCGAATATCTATACTTTTCAAATTATCATATCGAAGTTAGAAATTCAAATATTGTGACAATTTATTTTGTAGGGTGCCACAAGTTTGTTAAAATTTCCAAAGGGTACCGCGACTAAAAAAAGGTGGGGAAACACTGCTCTACACAATCAGTAAAGTTTAAACTTCAAGTGTGTCATTTATGCACCAAATGGAACTGCAACAATAGTTTTCAAATGGGCTTCCTAACTAATTTCCCATCTAACAGATGGCCCTGAACCTGGAGCCATTGAAGTCACTGTGGCTGTGTCAGGCGGGCCAGATGCTCAAAAAAAGAGTAATGTTTTAATAGTACCACATGGACACAATGTTTACACTTTTCAGGGGAATCACCTGTGAATGGTTTACTGATTGTTGTCTCCGAATATCTGAATAAAAACATTATAGCCATTAAAATGTTAGCATAATGTGATACAATTGGCAAAGTTGTTCCCGCATGAATGAATTAATAGTCCGTTATTATTTTTCCATTGGCTGTTAATGAAGCCATAGTCCAAATTGTATTTAGGACAAAGGGGAAAAAAAATAAATTACAGAAAATATCAATAAAGCTAAAAATTAAAGTACATCTCAAGCAAAGCGTCACGCTTCAGAAGACATCAAATCTGACCTAAATGTGACGAGGCATTCATTATCAGTAAAAAACTAGGAACCAGGATTAAATGGATTGATACTCATTCGGAAAGAAATTGTTCTTCTTTTAAACTAATTCAAACAAGATGAGAGTTTTGAGTGAGATGTGTTTTCGTTCATGCGGACGGGACAGGGATGAGATGGAATGACTTAAACCCATCAAAATGTATTTTGCTTATTAGTTTCTTCTTATAATATTCCAATTTTCGAGTGCTTTAAGAAGATCACCAATATGACACTTCAAAATGACTCTTTTTGATGGGGACACTCAAAAATGACACGGATAATTCTGGAAACATACTGAAACACAACACAAAGAACATTTTAACAAAATACACAGTGGGACTAAATCATGAAATATGAGCAGAATAAACTATATACAGATTAGGGCGGTGCGATATTGAAGAAAAATGCGATATGCGATACGATAATGCTTAAAGTGCCACATGCTCAGATGAAACAGTTTTACTCAGCTGTTGCTGAGTCAGTTCTGTGAACTTCTATAACTATCTTGTGTCATATACAGTCATGGCCAAAAATATCGGCACCCTTGGTAAATATGATCAAAGAAGGCTGTGAAAATTAATCTGCATTGTATCTAGGGGTGCCAATAATTGTGTCCAACGTGTATATGAGAAAATAAACACAACATGTATATTTCCCCCCATTTTAAATTCTTATTATCCAATGAAAGGTTAGATTTTTGTGAATTTTTTAAATAAAAGATCAAAAGGATTAACAATGCAGATTAATTTTCACAGCCTTCTTTGATCATATTTACCAAGGGTGCTGATATTTTTAGCCATGACTCTATATATGGTTATTTGTATGTATGCATGTACCAAGAGTTCCTGTAAAACCACAACAAATTCCTTGTGTTTGCGCACACTTAAGTGGTGAATAAAGCTCATTCTGATTCCGATTCTAATAAGAAAGCACTCCTACAACAACTTCTGAAAGTGAACGGTAGTGTTTTACTCGAGCATTACATAAAAATGTAATTTTAACATTAGTGTAATCATTTTAACATGAGTTTAGGAACTGAATAATAAAAAGGAAAAATAAAAAACTGCTTAGAATTTACTCTTTGAATTCAATATGCACTGATTCGTATTTAAGCTACAAAAGTTATTTAGGTAAGAGCAGTGAGTGATTTCCTCTTTGTCTTTTGTTCATGGCCCCAAATATTGCAAGCTGTAGCGATATGCATATTGCGATGTACATTTGCGATATTTCGATAATTTCTATATATTGCACAGCCCTAATACAGACGTAGATGTAAATATAGGCCTATAGAATGGAATATCCATGGCATGTGGTGATGCCCATTTCGGATAATTTTGGATTAGGTAGTTAAAGGTGGGGTAAGCGATTTTTCAAAAACGCTTTAGAAAACTGATTCGGGTCTACTAGCAAAACAAACTTGTAGCCAATCAGCAGCAAGGGGCGTGTCTACTCATGATGTGGAGGAGAGAGAGTTCAGTGCACAGGACAGACATTAGCTGAGCCGAGCGATAGAAAGATGGAGCTGGCGGATAAAAAACAAAAGAGGAAAACGTCTGCGGAACAAAAGAAGGCTTAAGGCAAGAAGTAGGACCCGTGTAAATATCGGATCAGCTTTCCAGCGCTGGAGAGAACTCAAGGAGCGGAAGGCCTGCGATCGGACGCCGAGAAATAGGGGCGAGACCCTTTTGGGGTAGGGGCGTGTTTAGGTGATTTCAAATGTCAACATTGGCTACCAGAAATCGCTTACCCCAACTTTAATCTATGAACATTACATTTGCTATTTTTAGTTGCTCCCCAAATATGGTTACAACTGTATGTTATAAGGTTATACCACTGAGTCTTCAAATGCTACCCAGAAATTGGTTATTCAACCTATTGGTTGAAGACGTGGCCTGGAGGGTAGTGCTTGTGTAAACAGAGACAGCCGCCTAATGTACCCCACTGCACGATGAATGGCCTCATCCATCAAAGGCAGAGCCCCACCATCCTACAGCGAATCAACTTCACTCTTAATGTGCTGCTGATTTGATGTATGCTGTTTATTTTAATACTGCATCCATATTTCAGAGAATACCTACATTCCCTTCCTGTTTCTCAGTTTATGATGAAATGTGATGATTAGGTTCTAAACAAAAAGGTCTGAACCACTGCCATCCGCAGCGTCTTGCTATTTTAGGACACAGAGTAGCAAAAATAAATCATCCTGATAAATTCTGTCCTTTTTCAAAGAACGCATACACAAAAACAACCACAAGACATCGCCTAAGTAACAATGTCATGAAATTCAATCAGTGAGCAACCATCATCCACAAAGATGTGTAAAAGCCAAAGCCAATGATGGTGATAAATAGGCTCGGCCTACACAGTGCTTTACCCCGTACAGCAAAATCAAAATAAACAACACGAATCTACAAAATGTTTAGCAAACACAAATAACAGTGGCGCTACTGGTCAGACAGTTCTTATTGTTCGAGGGGGAATTCCTCTTTGACTGTGACAGCGTCCAACAGTAGAGCTTCAGTTTCGAGGAAATATGTTCTACACTCAAAAGTCAAAGTTGTATTGAATTTCTATTAGTTCTATAAACACACTTTTTGGCTACTGCACCTTTAAAGAAATATATATATTTTTTGTAATCATTTTCTCACCCTTGTTTCATTTGAAACCCATAATACTTTGGTTCGTTCATCTTTGTAACACATATGACAATTTTGTATTTTTTATGACACCTGAGAGATTGCTGTTGGTCCATTGTAAGTCAATTCCCTTTCATGCTTTGAAAAGTTTAAAAAGGATTAACATAATCTATATGAATCGAGTGGTTCAATCCAAGTCTTCTAAAGAGACATGATTGCTTCATATGATGAACAGATATACATTTTTTTAACTCAATTAAACATTGATTGGGCCAGATTTACTAACAGCTTGCGCCAGCACAAACCGTCTTTCGGCGTTAAAATAGTACTGTCAGGATTTACTAAAAACATGCAGTGAAGAATTAGCACTGAATAGGCATGGACAGTTATTTTTGCACCTGACCTTATTGAATATGCATATGTAGGAGTTCCCTTTCAGACAAAAAGTTTATGGGAGGAAAGTATTAAAATGAATCACGCAACACGATTTACTAACCTTTGCACTCGTCAAATTACTGGTATTCGCACCATTATTTAATGGCCAAAAAAGCATGTCTTAAAGGGTTAGTTCACCCAAAAATTTAAATTAGCCCATGTTTTACTCACCCTCAAAGCAGCCTAGGTGTATATGACTTTCTTCTTTCAGACGAATCCA
>NW_015641295.1:1041578-1054550 GCF_001515625.1 Sinocyclocheilus rhinocerous
TTAGCACTGAATAGGCATGGACAGTTATTTTTGCACCTGACCTTATTGAATATGCATATGTAGGAGTTTCCCTTTCAGACAAAAAGTTTATGGGAGGAAAGTATTAAAATGAATCACGCAACACGATTTACTAACCTTTGCACTCGTCAAATTACTGGTATTCGCACCATTATTTAATGGCCAAAAAAGCATGTCTTAAAGGGTTAGTTCACCCAAAAATTTAAATTAGCCCATGTTTTACTCACCCTCAAAGCAGCCTAGGTGTATATGACTTTCTTCTTTCAGACGAATCCACTCAGAGTTATTAAAATTATCCTTGCTCTTCCAAGTGTTAGAATGGGAGTAGGTGGGTGTTTTTGTTCAACAGTCCAAAAGTAGCCAAATAAAGCACGCACATCCGTAATAAAACGTGCCTCACACGCCTCCGGGGGGTGAATAAAGGCCTCCTGTAGCGAATCGATGCGTTTTTGTAAGATAAATATCTATATTTAAAATGTTATTAATACCTTTCTCTCATGTCCGCTATCTGTTGTACGAGGAAGCCGTTCCGGCGGATGACGTAGGACGTATGCGTCACGCGCACGCCTCTTGAGATATGCTAGTCTCGTGAGTTTGTTTACTAGAGCAAAGGAAGCAAAGTTTCCTTACTTTAGCAAAGGAAAACCAGTCTCTTCTTGGCTTATAATCGAAATCCTCCAACATTTTTCTTTACAAATCCTCATTTTGTGCTTCTAATTCGCGACCGACATTTTGTTTTGCTCTCTCTCCTCCACGCTTCCGCGTTTGTCACGTATCACCGGCACGTGTGAGACGCATACGTCCTCCGTCATCCGCCGGAATGGCTTGCATATGCAACAGTCAGCAGAAGTGAGGAAAAAAGTGTTTATAATTTTCTTACAAAAATGCATCGATTCGCTATAGGAGGTCTTTATTCATGCCCCAGAGCCATGCGAGGCATGTTTTATTATGGATGCGCGCACTTTATTTGACTACTTTTGGACTGTTGAACAAAAACACCCACCTACTCCCATTCTAACGCTTGAAAGAGCCAGGACAATTTTTAATACTTTCATCAAATAAACTTTGTGTTTGTCATTTTTGGGTGAACTAACCCTTTAAAACAAGTGGTAATTTACGCTGGCCATTATGGAAATGATCTGGCTGCGTCTGTGTTCTTTAAATGTGTTGTCAGTAAATCACCCGCAGACTTTTCCCGTCCCATCGGCACTTTTATAGAATTGCGCTCTAACGCTAATTTGCCCTGTTTAGTAAATCTGGCCCCAAATATGGTAAATGGAAGCTCAACCATACTTGCTTGACATGCAAGACCAAGCCTAATTGGTTCTTGCAGAAGCTCGAATGTGCTTGCGAGAACAAACCTCATTGGTACTCTGCATAATTTTTGGGTGAACTATTTCATTTTCACTTATTTATTTTTGAAGCACTTTTAAATACAATAACTGTTCGGATACTGTTTGGTTGAAATAGCGGTTTATCAAAATAAAATAAAAAAAAGTGGTTCAGCAAATATCAAAATAGAAAGCTGTCAAAAGGCTGAAAAATATGAAGATAAATTGTTTTGCATTCCTTCACATTGGTTGTGAAATGTATTATTACTTAGAACAAAGTATATTAGGAAAATGCCTTTTTTTATGTGCCCCATTTAAAAGGAACAAATCAACTACCGCGCAAAACAACAGCGTCATTCATTTTCTTATTTCTCTCATCCTTTCTGCTTTCCCTTTAATCAGCAAGTCCCACACTTGCCTGTCCCAGATGCTGCTTTAATATCACATTTTCCCCACAGTTAATGTCAGCTGCAATTCATTAACTCTGTTATTGTCGCTCTGCCACGTTCTCACTGATGGCACATCAGATGAAACCCAATTCAGAAATATGCAGGTTGATTTCATGACTGTGGATTTGCATGTCGATTAGATTTCGTCTGCACATGGTGAAGCCAGATGAATGCATCAGATAATGGCTGGATGAACCTGACCTTATCATGATGCGATTGAGATAATGTGCATGTTGTGCATTGATCACCTTGCGGTCACGGAAGCCGACTCTTTGTTTCTTTTTCTTCCCTTCTGTGCCTGCCTCATCTTCCTCCTCCCCGCTACTCGACTCGAGAGCGCCGTCTGACTCCGCCTCCTCTACCACATCCTTCAGAGGCTCCTCCTCCTTCATCTGCTCCTCATGCTTGACTGAAGGCCCCGCCTCTGCATATGCTCTGCCAATCAGAAGAGAGCATGCAGATAAGTCACACTGAAAAGTATACACCAGTAATACTGTACTCTGCCGGCAAAAGTTGAAATAAGTAAAATTTTGTAATGTTTTTGAAAAAATTCTTGTGCTCACCAAGGCTGCATTTATTAGATGAAAATACAGTAAAAAACGTAATATTGTGAAGTATTATTACAATTTAAAAGAACTGTTTTCTATTTTATAAAATGTATTTTATTCCTTTGATGCAAAGCTGAATTTTCAGTCGTAAGTGTCACATGATCCTTCAGAAATCATTCTAATATGCTTAATCTAGCAAACTGTGTACAATTTTTGTCATGCGTCCTCTTACAATTCTTTTTAAGCAATCAGACCTACAATTTCTGCTGGACGATATAACAAAAACCCCATAGATTTAAAAATCACTCTGAACACATAAGCACCTGCATAGCAACACTCTGACATGGTAGTGAGTTTTGCTTAGGCTAATCCCTCACATATTTTTTTCAAAAAACTGTAAAAATCAATTTTACTCACCATTACACATGGGAACCAACATTGTCAATGTGTATTTATCTCTAGAGGTGTGCCTCATACTAAAAGTCAACGAAGAGTGCTAGGAGGTCAATATCTTCAGGACAAAAAGCAGTAATTGAAAAAAGGCCTGCCGTTGTGTTGATGGGATGTGTGTTTGAAGGTTTGTTCAATAATTCAATATAATGAGACACAGAGAAAATGACTGCACAGACTGAAAACCGAAATGCCACCTCGTCCCATAACTCCTTCATTCTATAGATCACGTCCCAGATGCATTTCTCTATATTGCTGACATATCAGCTGCTCTATTCACACACACACACACACACACACATCACTGGACTGGCCTTCGCCCAGACTGCAGATGAATCTCTGCAGATATGGGCTCTAAGGACACTTACGTTAAAGGTGAAATGTGTCATTTTTTCATGTTACAATACTTTCTCCTATCCCAGTTTAATATGCAGACACAGCTATATGTAAGCCATTCTTAGGGTGACCTCCCCAAAAACTGAATCTTTCTGAATCTTACTAAACAAAGAACATTTTATGGTCTTATTTCTATGGATGCACCAATATAAAAATGCTGGCCTATACTGTTAAAGCGAAAACATTTTTTGTCAAAAAATAAAAATAAAACAGTAGAAAAAAAAGTGTATTTTTAAATGCTGCAAGTAAATGTAGGCATCACAATGTAATAATGTACAGTATGAAAAATAGATATTCCTTCATTCATTAAGATCTGATAAAGGCTGCATTTAACGGAATTATTCAATCATTTATTTTATTAAAGATTAACCTTAAGTGAACATTACGTAAAGACAAGGCAACGTAAATGTAAAAATAAGTCAACATCTGCATGTACGATAAAATGTCCAAGCACAACCAATACAGATAAAAAAAAAAAAAAAATTATGTATGAAATGATTCTTGTATGTATGATTTTTGAAAAGTGATTTCTGTTAAATAAAATATCTCCTTTTGAATTGGACTTTGAGCTTTGTAACTTCGCAGATCTTTTTTATGCTCAAACAGCAACATTACAGACTAACTAAAGTTGAAAAAGTGAAAAAGCATAATAGGACCCCTTTAATATTTTAATTTTAGTTTAGTAATTTTAACTAAAGCATTGTTTTTGTTTTTAGATTGCAATGTTACAATGTTAGAATGTAATGTGATTTTAACCCTTTTGCGCACATATGCCTACATGGTTACATTCACTTTATTTGTTTATTTATTTGTTTAATCCAAATACAAAAGCACAGAAAATACCTAGATATATACCGTATACCTAGTGCTGGGCGGTATGACCAAAAATGTATATCACGGTATTTTTCAAAATTATACCGGTTTCACGGTACATGACGGTATTTTTTTTTGACCGGGTGTTAATATCTCCTTTTGAATTGGACTTTGAGCTTTGTAACTTCGCAGATCTTTTTTATGCTCAAACAGCAACATTACAGACTAACTAAAGTTGAAAAAGTGAAAAAGCATAATAGGACCCCTTTAATATTTTAATTTTAGTTTAGTAATTTTAACTAAAGCATTGTTTTTGTTTTTAGATTGCAATGTTACAATGTTAGAATGTAATGTGATTTTAACCCTTTTGCGCACATATGCCTACATGGTTACATTCACTTTATTTGTTTATTTATTTGTTTAATCCAAATACAAAAGCACAGAAAATACCTAGATATATACCGTATACCTAGTGCTGGGCGGTATGACCAAAAATGTATATCACGGTATTTTTCAAAATTATACCGGTTTCACGGTACATGACGGTATTTTTTTTTGACCGGGTGTTAACCATATTTTCTACTGATTGAGAGAGGAAGTACTGCAGTATGTTGACTTAGAATGCACTATTTTACTGTCACGATGAGTGAATATTGTCAAAAAATACCACACTAAATAGTGACTAAACACGACCCTTTTTAATACGTTAACCAGGAGTCACTCTCATTTATAATCGCGGCATCGTCTGATAAAATCAACATGCATCTACACTAAAGAGCGGCTATGCGGTTGTTTTGGCTATATTACTTTTTTGTCTCATGCAGATATATATATATATAAACCTGTTATTTTGCCATTTCATTATTTCTCTGATTCCATTTAGTGCTGCTACTGGCACTCTAGTCACAAAAAATAAAGCAACACTGAAGCACCTCAACAAAAGCTGATGTAAGTCTTATACGTTATAATGCTGTATTTTATTTGTAAGATACTTCCTGTATGAGACAGGTGTCCACAGTGAGCTGTACCTTGTCCACAGTAGTCCAGCGCTGGCAGAGATGCCCGTCACCCCCGCCAGGGCGGCCAGCATCAGTCTGCGCCGCTGATAGGAACGGAAGGCACCGGTGTGATGCCGTCTTGACAACTGCACCATCCCGACAGTGACAGCCGTCAGCGCCCGCAAGCGGTACATACTGCAAGAAGACGGAAAGACAGAGCGATTACTATGCAAATAATACTTTTAATTCAGAATGAGAAATACATCTGCATGCAAATATCTCCTGGAGTGACACAAATGACACCATTTCAAATATTTAAGCAAGGCAGTGAACTAACGTTATAAACTATCAAATGAAATTAAATCCATCCAAAGTCCCATTCCGCCTCTCTTTCATCCGAGATTTGGGCCAGCCTCAAATGGTGTGATATAATTTGATTCTGTCTGAAATTAAAATTGTAAATGTGGGTTCTGGATCTCTCCCGAACACTGCATGGATTAGCCTGAACCCCTACACTAGCACATCTCCCACGGCCCTGAGCCTGCACTCTCAAAAAACTAATTATCCAGCAGTACAGGAACAAGACACATTTTTAACAATAGACTTAAGAAAGTTGTGAAATGAAATGGGGCTTTGTGGCTTTAAGTCCACATCTTTTAGTTTTGAGGTCATGTGTAAGTGAGCATACAGTGACAAAATAAACTTTTAGGAGGTGTAAGTATTTAAAATGTACAATTTTGTCGTCAGGGGAAATGGTGCAAAAATACTGACGACTCATTCTGTCTGAAGGGACGTATGCAAAAAGTTGTCAATCTGGAATGCAAATGTCCTGATACCACCTGCCACAGCCTAGCCAGTAGCAAATCACAGTTCATGGCTATAACATACAGCAAACTCAATGCTATTTTTATTTTAAAATGAGAGATGAAACATATCTCAGCTGTTCTTTAATTTTATATTGATATATAATTGAGTTAGATGAGTAAATGTGGAAAATATTTGCATTCAAATGGGATATACAAGAGAAATTGCACTTTAAAAGTACAGAGTACAGTAAAAAGTTGACTGAAAAAGTATTCATCCAAAAATTTCAACCCAATTTCATGAGAAAACATAAGTATTTTACAAGTTAGTGAATTTGTATGATTTGATTTGTAGAAAAGGGTGGCAATTTTAGAAACAAAAAAGCAAAAAACAAACTTTTGCCAAAACATAGTTACAAATTACTATGACAATGTGATGAAAAATCTGAGTGAATGTAAAAAGTATCCACAACACATCTAAGCAAACTTTTTTAGTTTTAAAAAACAGATTTATTTATCTAAATATTAGCAACTAGCTCATTTTTATGCCAAAAATAAACTTTGTACCTCAACAAAAATACCATGAAAAGGCCATGGAAGGGATGGGTCTGGAAAGGTAACTATTCATATAGCACTAGTGACTTGGAATATACTCCATGAAGCAATTACAAAACTAGAATTTATCATAGAAACTTCACTGCTAAATAACAAATTAGGCTAGGCATTATTCTGAATATCAAGCTCAAATACAAATTCACAGTGCTGAAGTTAAACCCTTTATATTACCAGTTCTGTCACGACAACTCTCAGAGAGTTTAGCATGGTAATATACATGACAACATTAATGTGTTTGGTCTTGGCGGAACAGATCTGCTACACTGCTGCTGTGAGCATGTAGGAAATACTGCTGCTGCACATATAAGATATGAAATAACCCCCATTTACTGTATAACATACATGAAATCACCCCGTAGCAGATCTATACAGGTGGAGCTGGGGAAGGTGGAGGGTTTCTGAAGCGCACTGCGACTGCTACAGCAAGCACTAGATGAGTATCTGAATGTTGAGCAGCAAGATCATTGGCTGCTAATGTGAAAAGAAACCAATCAGCTGCGACGTTTGAATAATAATGTGATTATATTAGATTGAGTTAGACCTATCCAGCTGCGTCATCTAGAGTTTCATGACATAACTTTGTTTTTAGGCCTCTAAGCATTCCCAAAATAGCACCCAAGTACAGTAACAAAATACAACCTAATACTCAAGTACTTTACAACCTGTTAACAAGCAATATCAGTGTTTTAAAACAAAGCATATGCATTTATTTAGGCAGATGCAAGGGGAACAGTAGAGAGCTGCTCTCAACTGCCTGGACCATTTTCACTATTTATAGAATCACATCACAACACCTATTGAAACCATTAGCTTAATTTGATATCATGCCATTTAAGTTAGCGATCATGGTCTTATGAATCGAATATTATTCAAGCTCTTCTGGCTCTAGCTCTTCTTCAAAGTTATGTCTGCATCAATAGGCCAAACAACATGAGGGCATTGTTTGTTCTCATGTGTCTCATGACCAGAGGTCACTGATGTCAAACCTACAATGTGTCTAAAGCAGTGGTGTCCAAACTTGTTCCTGAAGGGTCACTGTCCTGCAGTTTAACTCCAACCCTAATTAAACGCACCTGAAACAGCTAATCAAGCTTTTCAGACTCGCTAGAAACTTCCAGGCAGGTGTGTGTTGGACTTAAACTCTACAGGATGTCAGCCCTCCAGGAGCAGGACTAAACACCCCTAGTCTAAGGCATCGAATTTGATTTGAGAGCTGCAGAACTGTTTATGTGGTTTGGTATATACTGAATGGCTTTAGAAGACTTGGAGAACAGCACACAAGATATATGGACCACTTGGGATACTTTTATGGTGCTTTGTATGTAATTTTGGCACTTAACACCATCCATCTCCATTCACTGAATGAGCACATATTCTTCCAAATTCCACCATTTCAAAACAAAATTTGAAGAAAAGTCACAATCACAAAGTAAATGACTCATTTTCAGTTTTGGGAGAACTGCTCTTGTTACAGGGGTTAACATATTGCAGTCAAACTGTGTACATATAACAACTTTTGAGTGAAGCCACAGGATAGCTCTTGAGACCTGTGATTATCAATCTTCTTTTATGGCAAATTTGTCAGACTCCCCCACATAAACAAACCAGCATCTGCTCATTTTTCCTAGAAAAGAGCTACTTATGTCTTTCGCATCTTTTGACATCAAACTGTAGGCAGAGAGGGACTGGCGAACTCTACCTGTGTGTTCTGCCTCGTTCGTAGGAAGGCAAAAGCTCCGTAGAGGCTAGAAGAGCCACCTGTCCGTTTTCCAATATTGACTGTATTTTGATTGAGGTCCTGATTCAGCAGAACATAATGAGAGTGGGAGCGCTACATGCTAAATTTTTCCTAGAAAAGAGCTACTTATGTCTTTCGCATCTTTTGACATCAAACTGTAGGCAGAGAGGGACTGGTGAACTCTACCTGTGTGTTCTGCCTCGTTCGTAGGAAGGCAAAAGCTCCGTAGAGGCTAGAAGAGCCACCTGTCCGTTTTCCAATATTGACTGTATTTTGATTGAGGTCCTGATTCAGCAGAACATAATGAGAGTGGGAGCGCTACATGCTAATTGGAGTGAGCACTTGTGCGTGACATTGCAGACTGATGGCGCTGGTCTCTGGGGCTGAGGGACAGTGGGAATTTGACTGAGAGCTGCGCAGAACTCGTCAAACAGAGCAGATACTTTAGCCCAGTAAACACCCTGGTGGGTTCTATCAGAGTGAGTGCAACTTGTTCAAGCCTTCTCGAAAAACACTTTCTGCGACTTCACATTGCAAGGCTTTTGTTATGGCCATTACAATGTTATTAATGTAATGTTTGCACAGTTTAATTGTAATTATGATGAGCTTTTCATTAAAATGTTACTTCCGATGGGGACTGAAGCTGGTGTAGATAACACATTTGGGCAGCAGTAAACTAACAGTATGATTAACAGTTAAAACATTTAAGACAACTTTTGGTCACATTTTATTTTAAGGTCCAATTCTCACTATTAATGAACTATAAACTATGGCTTTTGCCTCAAACTCCTTAATAGTTAGTAAGGTAGTTATGTTTAGGTATGGGGTACGATTAAGGGATCTAAAATATGGTCATGCAGAAAAAGGCATTAATATTGTGCTCTATAAGTACTAATAAACAGTCAATATGTTAGTAATATGCATGCTAGTTAATAGTGAGTATAATTTGTTTCTTAAAATAAAGTGTTACCAATTTCTTTAATAAAAAGTTTTGTTGATTTTAGTCCATGTCTGTTAGCTTTGCTCTCTATATGCTTGTACTCCTAGGTCAGTGATGCTCAGTGTTGCCAGATTGGATGGACGATTTCCAGCCCAAAAGCTCACAAAAACCCGCCCACTCCAACAAAAAACCACCCAAAACTTTAGCTGTCAAAATATTGTGATAGAATATGTCAATCAAGGTTGATAAGAGCCATTTGAACTCCTTAAAACAAAAGAATATAAAAATAGCGTTAGATAAATTTCCCATGGATCAAAGCGGGGCAAATACATTCAAGAGAATTACCAAATATGATTACAATATGCAAGCAGACACTGTCAAATCGGCAATCAAGAAATTAACTGAAACCCTCGAAAAAAAAACACATGCATCATTTTCAATGTAAACAGTCAGAATTTAAATGCAAAAAATTGCCCAATATAAGTGATCGTCTTTGCAGTGTGCGTGTGTTTTTAACATCGTGATGACTGATTGGATGCAGTATATGCAAACTTGGGCTTGTTTGTTAACCAATTAGCCTATACAATTTATATGTTTGAAAACCGCCAAACTGACAAGCCAATTTTAACCCGCACAATAAAATTCAAAACCACCCAATCTGGCAACACGGGTGATGCTCATCTTTTTTTTTTTATCTGTATCTTTGAATTTTTCGAAAATACATAAAAAATGCAATTCATGGTGACTTAAACCTACTTCTTTTATGATGAGCATGTTAACTTCTGAATTAATAATGAAACAAGGAATTAAAGGGGAGTATGTTAGGGTGACACCATAGTGTTTTGAACAAAATTTTTCATTCTTTTTAAAAGATTTTCATCATAGGCAATTTTCATAGCAGACAAGTACATCATGGTTAAGTACAATGTGTTTCACTCACATCACGAGGCTGCTGATGCCTATACAATTTATATGTTTGAAAACCGCCAAACTGACAAGCACAATAACCCGCACAATAAAATTCAAAACCACCCAATCTGGCAACACGGGTGATGCTCATCTTTTTTTTTTTATCTGTATCTTTGAATTTTTCGAAAATACATAAAAAATGCAATTCATGGTGACTTAAACCTACTTCTTTTATGATGAGCATGTTAACTTCTGAATTAATAATGAAACAAGGAATTAAAGGGGAGTATGTTAGGGTGACACCATAGTGTTTTGAACAAAATTTTTCATTCTTTTTAAAAGATTTTCATCATAGGCAATTTTCATAGCAGACAAGTACATCATGGTTAAGTACAATGTGTTTCACTCACATCACGAGGCTGCTGATGAAGGAAAAACTGGCAAAATGTTTACAATAATATATGAGACGCCATGCCAAGTGCCTCATTTAGACTGATTACTGATGCTTTCCTTAACATTAACCTTCACAGTTCATGGAGATTCAATTGAGTGGTGAAAGTGATTATATAAGTCAATTTACAGCAGTTTTTAAAGTAATAAAAATTTCACATTATGCAAATACTTAAAGACAGTTCATAAGGTTTTAAGTGTATCCACACATCAGAGAAAGTCTGAATCAACCGCAAGTGACATTCTCTGAAAGAGAAAAATTATTCTTAGTCAGTCCCATTACAGTTGCTCTAAGTCTTTTATATAATATTTTGGACAGTAATTAACTAAATTGATCAAACTTTGTGGCATTTAACTATGTGCAAATGCACCTATGATGACTACACATCTATAGGGCTAACTGTAATCTGGACATCATCAGGTCAAATCAGGTTTTAAGAAATAGTTTACCCCAAATTAATATAATGTACTCACTCCCAAGTTGCTCCAAACAAACAGCCTATGTCTTTATTTTTTCCCTTAAATCACAAAGATAATTTGCTTTAATAGAATATGAAATTGACTAAAGATATTTACATGGTATTTTTTGTTTGTTTGTTTCTTTTTTTTTTAATGGGTCTCTTGTGAAAAAGAAGTGTGCTTAATTATATGTGTCCTTGAATGTGCACTTATAGTGTATTTAAAATCTAAAAAGTATGTTAAAAAAATTACTTGCAGATCATATAATTTGAATGAAAGTAGGCCACTTGAAGAGAAGCAATTTCATGGCTATGTTTCACGAACACCTTTAAAAAATGCACTTTGTAGATTTCAAATCCAATGTTTTAAAGGGGTCCTATTATGCCTTTTCACTTTTTCAACTTTAGTCTGTAATGTTGCTGTTTGAGCGTAAAAAAGATCTGCGAAGTTACAAAGCTCAAAGTCCACTTCAAAAGCATGTAAAGATGCCCTATACATGGGTCAAAAAGCATGCAACTAATTGCATTTAATATAAATCTAAACTATAATACATTATCGTTTAATTGTCAATAACATGAAATTAAGTGTCCAAAACGTTACATTTAGTTCACACATACTGTAATAATTATATTATTTCCATAAGTACTCTTTTAAAAATATGAAGTGTACTTCTTTTACACAAAGCAAAAATTACATTTCTCTTATCATTTCCGCATCCTCACATTGTCCCTAACGCATATCATTTTCTTTCTTCTGTGAAAACACAAAAGAAGATATTCTGAAAGACAGCCAAGCAACACTGCACCTCACTGACTTTTTCTGTACAGACAAACATTAAGAAGACATTTTTCAAAATATAGCTATTTATTTTTTGTGTTCCATGGAAATTTGGCCGATTAATAAGGCCAATTATTAGATCTCAATACTCAAAAGAGCAGCCTAAACATTCAGTAAAACACTTCTTTGTGTGTTACACAGAAAAAAATAAAGTCATAGGGGTTTAGAAGCACAGCAGCCTCTGACAAGAAACACTTAAGGTAAACCACAGTCCTTGTAAGCCCAATTGGCTGGGCATAATTCCTACATGGACTCAAGACTTTTGAGACTCCCAAACCATTTTATTCAAAGAGAGCTCTTTAACCTTGCTTCTCTGCAATCTTTAACAGCAAACAGTCTGCAGCAGTCAGGGTTTCACATATCCAGTGGCAATCTGGACTCGGCTTCTCTCTATGCAGTGATCTAACAGCCACACGCCTCTCAGATAAGGTTCTGCCAGGCATTGCACCAACAGCAGACATCAGGGACAACTTCACGAGCAGCTGAGGACCAACATTGTTTCTTACAGTGCAAAAGAAAGCTGATGAAAAGCTGAAATATCACCAAAACACACTGTCTCTATCTGTAGCAATCATATTTGCATTTTATCATCAAACGAGGTGAAATAAAACTAAGCTTTGAATACACCCGTCTAAATATCCAATTATCTGAGCTCCCAGAACATCGCCTGCAGCACAAAACATTTCACTACTCTGATGACAATCAGAGACATAAAGTGGAGTAGACGGATCATTTATTTGTGCAAAACCAAATTGGAGAAACTGTAACGCCTAATATGTCAGATGTTGGAAACGTAGGTATCGCCCGTTTGTTTACTTGCATGTGCATTTGCATTTACAGGACTAGCCTGACAAATACAATGATTTGAGCTAGGGATGTTCATTTTAACCGGTTAACCGACCGTAAGAATTTTGACCGGTTAATACAATCAGTTAAACGGTTTAAAGTCATTTAATTATTTATTTTTTCAGTAATTTATCAAAATATCTAAAAATGTTTGCTGCATGGTTAAAATATGCTACACGTATAAAAAAAAAAAGGTTTTCGTATTCGCAATGTATTTGAATGGCAAATTATTATTTGTTATGTAGCCTAGGCTTCACTCGCGTTCCAATATCCACGTAAAACAAAATGTTTTGCATAACATCACAGCGGTGCGGTGATAACAGCTCCTTTTAGTCCTAAAGATAATCGGAATTGTAAAAGGTTTGCCTTTAT
>NW_015641295.1:1055360-1057676 GCF_001515625.1 Sinocyclocheilus rhinocerous
ATACTAGGCTACTTGTTGCACAGTTTTTCTTTCATTTTCTTAATTTATTATTTACATAAAAATAAGTTTCTCGTATAGGCCTATTTATTCGTTATATATATATATATACATAGCCTAGCTTTATTATGTTTTTCTCCGCTGGCAGAAGCGCTGCTCACTTTAAATAAAATGTCTGAGATAAAATGTACAAATATTATGTGAATTGCTTTCTATACATTTTATTTACTACATTTAAATAACATAGGCCATTATATCAAAGCCAGTTCATATGGAAGCCCATTTCCGCCACTGAATAAAAAATAAAACAAGGTAATTGCGACTTTTTTATCTCACAATTCTGACGTTTTTTCTCAGAATTGCGAGTTCATATCTTGCAATTCTGACTTTATAACACGCAATTGCAAGTTATAAAGTCAAAATTGCGAGTTATAAAGTCAGAATTGTGAGATATAAAACTCGCAATTGCGAGTTATAAAGTCGCAATTCTGAGTTTTTTTCTCGCAATTGCGAGTTTATATCTCGCAATTCCGGGGCCGAGAGCCGTGGGAACGGAGCGAGGCCGGTGGAGTAATTGCTAATGCGCGATATCCGCGCCACTCACCGGTCTCGAGTCTAACGGAGGAGCTCCGGAAGGATAAAAGCGAGGAGTGACGACAGTGTCGGACGAGAGAGGACCAGGCCTGGAGTTTATTTTGTGTTTTTTATGCGGCAGTCGTCCGCGAGGGGCTGCCGCTTTACTTTCGTTTTGTGCTTATTTTATTATTAAAGTTTTCTTTGAGTGTTCGCCGGTTCCCGCCTCCTTCTTCCCGATCTACGAACTTTGTTACAGAAACCATTCTGTTTTTGCTTCAAATTTCGAAATTATAAAGTCTAATTTAGATTAAAAACTGCTCATGTTGCATGTATGCAGCATCTTTGTTTGGATCATGATTAAAATGCAGTGGTTGCCTCTAATTTTAAATGGAAAGAGCACAGACAAAGCCTTAGTTTGTTTATATGAAGATATTTATTTTATTTGTGTTACTTATTTATTTGATTTGGGGCTTGTTTAAAAATTTAAATTTAGTTTTGTTATTTACATTTACATTAAATTAAAATTTTGTTATTTAGCAAACGCTTTTATCCAAAGCAACTTACAAATGAGGACAATAAAAGCAATCAAAACCAACAAAAGAGCAATAATTTACAAGTGCTATATTAGTATATTATTATAGTATTATATTTCAATTTCACAAAGAAATGTGCAATAATAAAAGGACACATTTAATTTAGAATTTGTCTTAAATCTCATTTTGTAAAAAAAAAAAAAAATTGTGAATCGAATAGTGAGTTGAGTGTTACATCCCTAGTTGTTACAGTACAAATTTGCATCACAGTAGGTATTTTTCAAAAAGTTACATTTCCCATCTGATGGAAAGGTACCTGTTTATATTGAGGGACTGGGAAATGCGAGTCGACTTAATCCACAGACTCACTTTCCCATTTGAAATTGCTGTCACTAATCAGTGCCCAGACCTGGTTCTCTGGTCCAACTCCAGTAGGATTGTCATAATAGTCGAACTGACAGTCCCTTGGGAAGAGGCCATTAACGAGGCCTTTGAATGGAAGAAGCTGTGATATGCCAACTTGGTAGCTGAGGCAGAGGAGCAGGGCTGGACAGTGAAAGTGGGCTGCAGGGGCTTTGTGGTTAGTTCCGCTATAAGGCTGCTGAAGGAGTTGAGCATCAGAGGACAGGTCCAGTGGAGGATAGTCAGGGAGCTTGCCACTGTTGCTAAAAGAAGCAGCCACTGGCTGTGGCTGAAGCGGATGGACACAGTGTGCGCTGCCAAATGACCATGTAAGTGACACTGTAGAGTTTTCTGTTGCCATCCACTGAAACAGCCACCATTTCAGGGCTACAGCCTGGACAGACAAATGGCTCCTTTCTCAGAAGTTGGTTCACTTCAGAGTTGCAGTACACGTATTGCAGAAAGCTCCTCTGAAAAGCATTCACTTTGCCAGTCTGAAATAAACAAATTATAGTACAGCTTTCAATAAACTACAAGATCATACAATTATGTTTTGTCAATGTACCTTTTCAACTCCAAGAAGGATGCAAATGACAGTGCTGTCTAGTATGGTCTTTAGCTTAGTTTATTTCTGTAACCTGAAATATTACAGCCACTTATGGACCTTGAACTTCCTATTGAACTTTCTGCTAAGACTCGACCACCTTTTTTGCCATGCTGTCCAGCCTTACAGCTACTATTTGTATTTCAGCTTCACATTTTTACTCGCTCTTCCAAACTGCTTTGTTCTCTGGTCCAACATTGCTGT
>NW_015641295.1:1060116-1072800 GCF_001515625.1 Sinocyclocheilus rhinocerous
ATTTACATTTACATTATATTTAAATTGTGTCGTTTAGCAGACGCTTTTGTCCAAAGCGACTAACAAATGAGGACAATAGAAGCAATCAAAACCAACAAAAGAGCAATAATATGCAAGTGCTATATTAGTATATTATTATAGTGTTATATTTCAATATACCCAAAGAAATGTGCAGCATTTTGTCCAAGCAATAATAAAAGGACACATTTAATTTATAATTTGTCTTAAATCTCATTTTGTTAAAAAAAAATTGTGAATCGAATCGAGAAATCAAAATCGTGAATCGAATCGAATCGTGAGTTGAGTGAATCGTTACATTTCTACTCGCAATTATGACTTTTTTTCTCAGAAATGCGAGTTATAAAGTCAGAATTGCGAGTTTATATCACACAATTCTGAGAAAAAAAAGTAAAAAGCCGCAATTACCTTGTTTTATTTTTTATTTAGTGGCAGAGACGGGCTTCCATAAGTTTAGGAAGGCTTAAAGAAGCTTTGATAAATTACTTCAGATAAAGTTAAAAGAGATTAAACAAGACTGGAGCATAGGCTAATCAGTAAAGCTGAAAAATTAGCTGCTGTTTTGGGATGATATTGCATGTGCCGATAACTGACAAAAAGCAGTCAATGGATACTAAATTTCAATAAATTACAAATCAATAACAAATAACAAACAACAAATCAATAACAAATTTTGAGTAGGCCTAAATATTAATAACCATTTACTGCATCTCAGTAATTTTGTGCCTATGTCATTTGTTGGTATTAAATTCTATATAATAGCATTATTAGGTCACTGATCGTTCACCTGACACAATATTGAAAACAAAAAAAAACATAAGTCAACCACTAGTCAAAATATGCTCTCAAAAGTTGGAGTATGACTTGTAAATAGGGCTGGGTATCGTTTGAATTTTATCAATTCCAATTCCGATTCCAATTCTGCTTAGCGATTCCCAGTTTTGATTGCAGTGTGGTTAAAAAATTAAGTCAAACATTTAGATATCAAACATATTTATTCTGTGTCTCTTTTTGCAAAACATTTCATTGCTGCTTAATACCATGAACAAAAATCAGCCTGCTACATAAAAACTGGACTCGATTTAGAGTTGTTTGTGTGCAAAAAAAGAGCTTTTTTTTTTTTAATGGAGGTTGTATTTCTCTCACAATTCTGAGGAAAAAATATTAGACAACTAAACAAAATCTCATGGAATTTATGCATGGAATGATTCAATGACTCACTTAAGATTTACTTGATTCATTACTGGATGAATCAGCGTTTTTGAATGAATCTCTTGAATGAATTATTCGAATACGAATAAATTTTTAACAGCCCCTTTTCGCCACTTAAAAAAAAAGATGTGCACATAGGAACTGATAGGTGGAATTGAAATATTAATTTTACAACAAGTATCCGATTCCTGACCTTAAGTATCCAATTCTGGAATTGGAATTGATTTTCGATTCCCAACCCTACTTGTAAACCAAGGCCACAATGCGTTTTGTTTGTTTGTGGGTACGTTTTATAGTAATGCTGTCAGTTATGTTAATATTCAATTCTCAAGTCAGTGAAAACTTGGACTCTTATTACATTTTTTCCCCCCATTTATCTACCCTGTTCTAAGCTTGTATTTTTCCGAATTATGTCTAAAACTTTGTATTACGGGCACTTCTCGTGTTTATTTTCCTCTTTTTGATGAATTACTTGTTGTATACCTCATCTGTAAGTCGCTTTGGATAAAATCTGCTAAATGAATAAATGTAAAACGTAAATGTTATTTCATTACTGGATGAATCAGCGTTTTTGAATGAATCTCTTGAATGAATTATTCAAATACGAATACATTTTTAATAGCCCCTTTTCGCCACTTAAAAAAAAAGATGCGCACATAGGAATTGATAGGTGGAATTGAAATATAAATTTTACAACAAGTATCTGATTCCTGACCTTAAGTATCCAATTCTGGAATTGGAATTGATTTTCGATTCCCAACTCTACTTGTAAACCAAGGCCACAATGCGTTTTGTTTGTTTGTGGGTACGTTTTATAGTAATGCTGTCAGTTATGTTAATATTCAATTCTCAAGTCAGTGAAAACTTGGACTCTTATTACATTTTTTCCCCCCATTTATCTACCCTGTTCTAAGCTTGTATTTTTCCGAATTATGTCTAAAACTTTGTATTACGGGCACTTCTCGTTTTTATTTTCCTCTTTTTGATGAATTACTTGTTGTATACCTCATTTGTAAGTCACTTTGGATAAAATCTGCTAAATGAATAAATGTAAAACGTAAATGTTATTGAGGATTTTTCATTTTCACTATTTTATTTATTTTAATTCCAAGCTTGCTGATTTTTTCTCTTTATCTCAGTAAAAGCCAACAAAACACTCAGTGATGAAACCCCCATTGTCTTCATTGATCATCAGAATATATTGGAAAGCACTTTTTAACTTTAAAAGCTAAGCTGAGTCCATACTTTCATAAACCCAGAGCAAATTTAAGGATACATGTACTGTACTGCATTATAACAGGACATAATAACATATATTATTTGTAAAATCTATTAAAATTCGAGTTAACGTACAGTACTAGCCCATCATTTTCTTCATCTCATCTTTCTAAAATGCCAAGACGTTGAAAATGCTACATTTTTTTTTTTTTTGGTTCGAGCTGGTAGACAGGCAACAGTAACTCAAATAAACACACTAATAACCTTGAAGCAGATGGGCTTCAAGGGGATATTTTCTTGGCACACTCTGGGTACCAACTGAGCATTGTTTAAACACCACAGCCTACCTATTGTTGCTAACCTTATCCGTCCTTTAAAGACAACAGTGCACCAATCTTGTGATGGTTACTTCCAACAGGATAATGTCACAAAGCTCAAATCATCTCAAACTGGTGTCATGAACATGACAATGAGATCACTATACTCAAATGTCCTCCAGATCTCAGTCCAATAGAGCACCTCTGAGATGTGGTGAAATGGGAGATTTGCATCATGGATGAGCAGCCGACAAATCTGCAACAATTACATGATGCTATCATATCAATATGTACCAAAATCTCTGAGGCGTATGTTCCCAGCACCTTGTTGAATTCATGCCATGAAGAATTACAGCAGTTATGAAGGCAAAAAGAGGTCCAACCCGGTACTAGCAAGGTGTACAAGTGGCTAGTGAGTGTATATTTAAAGTTTTTGAACAACTGATTTGTTCAACATTATATAATGCTTGTTAATGACTAATTAGACATCTGGACATCTGTTTTTTAACTTTATTTTTCATGAGGTGTATCAGTAAAAGTGTCTAATTGTTATAGGAATGAGTTCTCCTAAATAAAAGTTACTGCAGACTACCCCTAAAATACCATGTACATACAAAAAAAAAGAAGTAGTAAGTAACAGTATTATTACCACAAGACATGACAGCTATATTCATAACAGAAATGTCAACATGGTCTGAACATTAAACTCGTTTGTCAACAAGAGCGTCAATAATGCTATTAATGTAGAAAAACAAAACCTGCCAAACAAATATGACACTACTTCACAAGAATAACATAAACTGGGTCCTAGGCAAATATAAGAGCTTTAAAATATCCAGAGTTGATAAAATATGAGCCAGAGTTTATGCTGGGCATGTGGATGAGCTGAGGTGTTATGCAGCTGAAGCATTAGCATAAGCTACACAGTTGAACTGCTTCCTTTTCACTGTTACATGGTCATATACTGTAAGACGTCTAGAGACTGCGTGGATATTTGTAATTATTCCGTTTTCAACTGTAGTATGGTCATGCACATACAGACAGCCCAGCTATCTAAAGGCAGACTGACGCTGGCTATGCTCGCTCGCTCGCTCCTGTGGTTGTCTGTCTCTGTCAGTGGAGTTAAAGTGATCGAGTCTGATCATATACTCACTCTGACACTTCAGGCGATCTCAGTTAAAGTCCTGCACGGAAGATGTCTTCAGTAAAAGCTATAGATTCTCCTCCGATTCTCCGTTAACGGCAGTCTTTGCTGAAGTTCCGCGTCTACGGAGGCCGAGCACAAACACACCCCACAGCAGACGTCAAGAGCCTCCTCCTCCTCCTCAAACACATCTCCTCTGCGGGAATAACTCCCTTCCGTTTGTAAACACAAGTATTCATAGGCGAGGTGAAAAAGCTTTTGTGTTGCTTTCGTCAAAAATGTAAGTGTTATAGGAGTGGTTGGAGTAGACAAATGGATGAGTCTTAAAAACAAGGTATGCTTAAACTGCTACAGCTAGGCTAGGTATGCACTTTTGGCTATTGTAGCAAAATACTTTATTGTCCATACTTTCGAAAATGTACATTGATATTACAATGCTTTGGACAATAATCCAAACATTGATGGTAATTGTATTCTCTGTGATACCATTTAAATACCATGGTACACTTAAAAAAAAAAATAAAAAAAAAGGCATTTGCTTCCATGAAGAACCTTTAACATCCATGGAACCTTTACATTCCACAGAAGGTTCTTCATAGTGGGGTTGGAAAAAAAGTTCTTAACATTTTTTTTAAAATGTTCTTCACACTAAGAAAATGGTTCTTTGGGGAACTAAAAATGGCTCTTCGATCACTGTACAAAAAAAAAAAAAACATTTGTAAGCGCATAAAATGGTAATCATACAGTAGCCTATATGTCCAAATCCATAGTCTCCATAGTACTTTTTTGTAAAAGAAAAGTTTTTCTCAGTTTACAGACAATACTTTCGTAACATTAAATTACACAGTTAAATCAGAGTCATCATTAAATTAAGTGCTATGATTAAGATAAGCCTTTCACCCTTCATAATCTCTTCTTACGCACGCACACTCATACTCAGACATAACATATCCAGGGATTTATTTCAGAAATTTATTATGTGAAATGTATTATGTCACCTTTTTGTAAAACCACATTTTTTTTCCTTGTTGTGTTGTCATAAATAGGGTGTCACCTTGCCAGAAAATCCAGCTAAACTAGCTTCAGATGATAGCTACATGGCTTGAAACTGATCGTTGCTGCTCAGCTGGACAACCAGCAAGAGTAACCAAAGTCAAATTGGGTAAAGCTGGTAGACCACCTTGTCTAAGCCAGTGGAGATAACCATGTTCTAAAATAAAGCTTTGACTATAGTTGACTTTGACCATAGGGCAGTATGACTTGATCTTTTCAGCAGGGCCTGGTCATAAACACTTAAATGTCTGTGTTCACTTGGTGTGGGGCTGGATATTTGATTCAGCTGAATGATTTAATTTCCTCTTCAAGACGTTTGGCAGCCTCCCTGCTGATGGAGATGGCTCAATATCAAAAGTGTAAGGACACAAAACAAGAGGACCAGAAATACGCCACATTTTTGAAAGTTTTTCTCCGACATGTTTGAACTTGCTCAGTTCTTCTAATTCCTTCTTTCTTTGGCCCTCCTCTTTTTCTCCCTCCCTTCTGCTCTGTTTCCTCTGATTTAATTCATCTCCTAGTGTAGGTTGACCATACGTGCCATTTTCCCAGGACGCGTCCTGGCCAGGATTTGTTTTGGCTTTGTTTTCCTGTTTTCATGCTTGCTGAAGGTAATGATCGAAAAGTAGTTTGACCAATAACATGCAAACATTGTACATAATGGACCAATCATGGCGTGTGAGAAGGTGGGATCTACGGTCAAAGCGATGCAATTACGCGTACATATTAGGTGTGTTCGACTTAAAAGCAGTGCGGCTCAGACCGATCAGTGTTTGACATCAAAGTACCTCGAGAGCGTTTCGAAAGCATAACCGTCTGTATGGTACTTTGATGTCATACACCGATCGGTCTGCACATGCAAACAAAGCCAAAACCTAGATATTTTAGGCAATATAGAAATCCTGGCCAGGACGCGTCCTGGGAAAATGGCACGTATGGTCACCCTATCCTAGTGTTAACACACACATACTCCCTCTGCAAAATAGACTGTCTTTGGCAAATTTCCTCTCTGGATCAACCAACCGTGAAACAGGATCTGAGCTTGGGTGCATAGAGGATCCATCTATGCAAACTATGCTATTTTGGATGCTCTCGAAGACCAGATTGTTTGAAATTAAATGTGGATTTATAATTTAGTCTGTGTGAAGCTTGGCTTTGTCACCGGGTTATAAAGAGTTCACTTTTTGCCATAACCCACTAAATAATTAGGCACTGTTAGCCTGCAAGATCTAGTTACATTAAAGATTCTATATGCAAGTTAAACACTGGGCAAACAACTGCTGGTGCATTGATATAATAATGCTTGTCAAACAGTGATAGTGAGTAGTGAATTAAGACCCTACACTGTAAAAACAATTCCGTAAAATTTACGGTAGAAAACCGGCAGCTGTGGTTGCCAGAATTTTACCGTAAAAAATACGGTAGCAACGTTTTAGGTTTTACGGTTTTAACTTAAATTTACAGTTAAATACCGTAATTTCATTTGATATAATGTTACCTAACCTCTAACCTTAACCTTAGTACAGACAATCCACGAAGTCTTAACTTGACAGGTGACTGCACGATTTGAAATTGCAAATAATAAATCTTAATAAAAAAGTAATAAATCTTCATTTTTGACTAAACAATACACTAGCTTTCAAAAGTATGGGGTCAGTAAGTGGTCGGTAGGGTGTTCTGCTAGATGGTTATTTACTGTTTTTTTTTTATAAAGAAATATAACTTTTATTCAGAAAGGACAAATTAAAATTAAATTCAATTAATAAAATGTTACAAAATCTATTTTGAAATAAATGCTTATCTTTTTGTGAACTTTCAATGAATCCTGAATTTTGTTTCCACAAAATTTTAAGCAGAACAACTGTTTTCAAAAGAAACAGAAGAAATGTTTCTTCTTTATAAAAATAAATAAATTATTAAGTCATGGCAACTTATGTTTTTAGATTACTTTAATCAAAATAAGCTGAACAATTTCAATTTAGTTTCATTTAAATATGAAAATCAATTTAATTTTTCAAGTCGGTTTAATGTAATTGAAGTTGAAATGACTTGTACAACCATTTGATTTGATTATACCTAAAAATGTAAAGTAGCAACTTGGGTTTTTAAGTTGAAATAGGTGGGAATTTTTTACTGTGTTGAGCCACAAATCGGCAAATTAGAATGGTTTCCGAAGGAACATATGAAACTGAAGACTTCTGAAAATTCAGCTTTGCCATTACATTTTTAAAATATATTTTATTTAAAATATTTTAAAGTATATAACAATTGAAAGCAGTTTATTTAAAACTGTCATAATTTTTCACAATATAGTTTTACAGTATTTTTGATAAAAGAAATGCATAATAGTCTTCTTTCAAAAACATTTAAAAAAATCATAATGACCTCAACTTTTTTGTAAGAAGCTATACTGACTCACCTCTGTACGGCCAAGAGAAAATGTGATCATATATGTAGGAATATATTGAATATTAGCAAATATATTTATAGCCAGCCATCATATAATCATTCTTTTGTTGTAGTTAGTTGCACTGGTAGTTAGCATTAGCCACAGTCAAATTATGAAATGGATTTCTTTGGAAGATATTTAAATATGTTTTGACGTAAAGTGGACCAGACTTTATGCCTACAGTCAAAAGTCTGGCAGAGCAAGACTTGTAGTCTATTCGTGCAGAAGTCTCACTGCTGTTCAGAAATAACCACAGGCCACTGACTGTTCTCACATTAATTTTGAGAGTGGAGCCAGACTGGAGACATGTCTCATTTTAAGCCCACGTCTCTGCACACTTTTGTATCTCTATAAATCTCCATACACGTCTCCATGCCGGCCATAATACATTTTTAAGTGTGTATTTTAGTTCAGATCCGACTAGTCTCCAGTGGTACAGTCATTCATGAGGCGTAAAATAGAGTAACTTAACAGCAATATTTCAATTCAAGTCTATTTCAGTCTATCAGAAATGTCATTGATCTGTTGAGTGCTCTCATAGCATATCCAATTCCTCTGCTGTCAGACTGACAGAATCTCCCTCCTAATCATCGAGGCCTTCTAGGCGGCTACTTTAAGCCAGAATAAAACATGATGTCAAAAAGTGTACATAAAAATAAAGCCTTTTATAATCAGGGGCTCTGGCGAGAAAAAGAGATTGGCTTGGTTTTAAACATATTATTATTGATTTTTGGGGGGAGGAGATGTTATACGCTATAGTGCTCAGTATTTATGCTGCATTTACATGGAACAAAGTTTTGATAAATCTATTTCCTCTGAGTTTGGAGGAGGGGATGGTGGTAATAAAAGATCAGAGAGGATGCCATTTTGAAACCACAATGGGCACAGAGTGGTGGCCCTGATAATATCTGCACGCAAATTCATCTTTATTACAATAGACCTATTCAGATCATACGCCTACAGCATGACCAAGCTAGCCTTATTGGCGGCATATGTGTCCTCATCTCTTTTGTTTTTAATCCTTTCTATGTTTCTTTATCACAGGAAAATGTGCATCGCAACAATGACAGTATTGTGTATGTTTAATTTTTAATGTAAACAAAATCTACATCAGTGTTTGAGGAGGTGACTTTGAAACGGTAGCTTACCAAGCTACTCACTGCATCCACAACAAAGTTACTTTTGAAAAACTAGTAGCTGTTAAAAAAAAAACACACAGATAACCACATTGACTTCCCTTACCAAAAAGTAGTATACTTCAAGTTTATTTTATTAAGTATACTTAAGTAAAGTTCAAGTATATTTTAAGTATACTCCAGTAAATAGCCATCTAGCAGAACGTTATATATATATATATATTCTATTTTAACCATTTGTTTTGGAACTGTCTTAACATTGATGATACTTTTGAACAGTGTCAGAATGTTATTGCTCTAAAAATGGTGAGACAGATGACCATTTGACTAAAGTGGGCAAAATTATATGTACACCACGGGCATATTGTAAACACAAAAAACACACACTTTACACACACACACACACACATTTGTTTCATTATATTAGTGACTTCCATTGTTTTTATATCAGGTTAATGATATTTTCTATCACCTAACCCAACCCCTATCCTCTAAACCTACCCCTACACTAGATTTGCATCAAAGCATGTCTTGCCCAAGGCTTTTTAACTAGTAAGGACCAGTAAAATGTCCTCACTAGTGCAGTTGTCATATTATTTCACTATATAAGTGAGGACATTTGGCCCTCACAAGTACACACACACACACACAAAGATCAAAATAGTTTGGCCTAGATTACCTCAAATCTAACAAGACAGGCGAAAAGCCATTCAGAATTTTTAAAACCAGAAAAAGCAGAGCTCTTATGATATTGTTGACATAGAAGTGTAGACGATGTTGTTGCTTTGGCTGTCTGTTATCTGCGTGTGTGTATGAAAGAAAGAAATGGACTCGTGTTACATGCTGTTAATCAGGTGTGTGTGATAGTTCCAACAGAACGAGTAATGCAGGTTCAGATTTCTGCTTATCTTGTCCAGTCACTTTGTGTGTGTGTGTGTGTCAGAGGAACGTTCTGCCATGCATGAGAGGAGGGCTGAATCATCAGGTGTGGAGTTCAGGTGGCTAAGAGTCTAATGAATGGAAATATGTGCTCTTTAATAGATCAGTTCTCTCATCCAAGTATTTGTGCTGTGGTGTGGATGAATATTTCTTACGAGCTAGTGAAGGGTATCAGGTGCTCACTCCCTTTCTCCCTTGATTCGCTTCTGAGTCCTGGGAGCGGTGCATTCATCTGGTGCTGACAAACGTTTCCGTGTCGGAAACCAGTCCTTACCAGTAGAACACAAACGAAGATTTTTAAAGGGGTCATATGATGTTGCTAAAAAGAACATTATGTTCAACAAGCCCTACTCGCGTTTGAATCATCAGTGGCAAATTCTTTAAATATAAAGAAGTACTTACAGGCTGTGAGTCAGAAGTGCCAGACTGTCCTTGCAAAATTGGAACTGCCCAACTTTATAGAACAGCCTTTGAACACAGACCCATTGTATGCTACTCTGCAGGTTCAGGAAACAGTCTTCCATAAAATACGTCACACAGCGTCACACACAGCGGGCTTGAGTGAGCGGAGGCCGGCGGCCTTGAGAACGGCGCGGCCAGCGGATTGCAGTAAGTACAGTTTGGAAATTGCGGTGAAAATCAGAGGTAAAAAACTATATAAATACTGTTCAGTTTCTTGCACAGACCGACCGTTTTGTGTCTTTACACATCAATGTATCGTCACGAGCCACAGGGTTTATTTTGGTTTTGTTTGTGTATGTTTTTTTGACTCTCAAAGCCGTGATTCCGATCCACTTGCATTATATGACTGACAGACTGCAACGGTTTGACTTAAAAATCTTCGTTTGTGTTCTACTGGAGAAACAAAGTCACCTACATCTTGGATGCCCTGGGGGTAAGCAGATAAACATCAAATGTTCATTTTTGGGTGAACTATCCCTTTAAAGCTGCACGGTTAGCAGTTGACTCACTACTTCATTTTTTATTTTTGTATATCTGGAAATGTTTATGCAATTACATATTTTACCTGCACAAAAACAGTTTATTATTATTCTTTTTTGAAGTTTTTGACATGTTGTGCAGTAAATGAATATCACTTAAAGCAATAAACCAATTAGATGAATCTGAGAGCAGTATAAGTATATTTGCATATAGACAAGTGTTTTAGAGTGTTTTATTTGCAACAATGTATGGGAGTTATTATGCTCATAAAGATGCCTTCTATTCAATTCCATAGCATTATTTTTTTTTTTTTTAGCTATGTTTGATTTGTATCAACTTAAATGGGAAATTATTTCAATAAAATATTTTAATGAGGAAACGGGGTTGTATGTAATTTATTGCAGTGACATCATCAAAATATTTGCATGCAGTCTTAAAACAATTTGCATACTGAATTTTGATAGTTCTTTTCTGTCTCATAGGCCGTTTTTGTATAGTATAGAGTTTGTAACTTTTATATTGCTTTATCTAATACTTTCAGACTATTTTACTGCTTTACAAGCACTGGTATTTCCTTAAGGAAATGTTCTGTACTGTTTCCTGCAGTTGTATTCAATATGTTACCGTGTATCTGCATGTATGAAAGGGTGAGTGAGAGCACAGATGTTTTCTTTTGTTTTTTAATCTAACCTCCTGTCAGCCCACATGCTTCAGATCTAAAGTCCCTGACTACTGGCTGTATACCTTTGGACTTTAGTGTCAGCTAAATCAAACCCCTTGACATGACTGAATCACTCTGGCCCAGATTGTCCAGTTAAGAACAGAGCTTGTGTTTGTTTTATCTGTTTGACTTCTCTGCCAGAGTTCACCTGACTCATGTGTAATTCATGCAGATTCACTGATAAGACTCCTGAGGTGTTCTGAGAAGAACCGGCTCAAATACGTGCACGATTATCTCCCATGGAAACAGAGGAGCGACTCGGAGAGAGTTGTAGGCAGAGAATCAGGATGTCAGCCATGTTTTCCAGCAGGTCTTTAGAGGTCTGTGACTCAGCAACAGGTGTAAAATAAAAAAAAAAAACTGTATTTTTTTTTAGCCTCAATCACATGGCTCAAGTTAACGAACTGCATAAGCCTTACAGCTGTTGAACACACACGCTGTCTTCAAAACGTTGGCCATCTGTATATTCAATTGGTTCTACTCTTGCACAGATTAAGTCTCAAGATAAGCAGAGGATTTTGTGGGTAGATGTTCAGCAATCTGAATAGGTCAGATTTGCTTGGACCAATGTCACAACCTAAGAATTTTTTTAAGTAACATGACAGAATAAACTTGACCATATTAGGCTATACAAGCAAAATTCACTTTTAAAGGTCCTTAAGGGTACAACAACTGAATATTCCTTGTGAAACAATTAAGGCAGGAAAAAATTATTCCACACTTAAACATTTTACAGTTAAAGCGAATGCAGTAATACTGACCAAATTCAACCAGACACTTGTGTTTTAATAAAATATTTGTTTATTTCACAAGATTCCGCTTTAATACCTTATTAGAGATGATTTAATGAGGTAACCCATGATCTCACATGCTAAAAAAAACCTTACTTGAGTGAAGATTGGAATAGTCTCTGTTTGCTTAACCTCTTTACACTTTTCAAAAAAGTTAAAAAAAAAAAGTATCAAAACGATGTAGATTGCCAAACAATTCCAAAAGTATATTATAGTTATTCGAAAGCTCTTATAATATAAATATAAAGTTAACCTAGTTACCTAATCTGGCAACAAATCCCATAAACATTCAGACTACACACTTAAAAATGAAGATTGCAAAAAAAAAAAGTTTTTGCAGTGATTCCATAAAATAACCATTTTCGGAACAGAAAGAACAGTGGCCATTTATGTTCTTTCAATTACATATGATTTTGATGAAAACTGTTTGTGAATAAACTTGATTATATTGATTAATGAATGTTTGAAAGGACTTAATTCAGTGATGTTTTTCCATGGTCTCTGCTATTTACAAAGAATGTTTATAGTGTTACTGGATATTATTAAAGGAACACTCCACTATTTTTGAAAATAGGCTCATTTTCCAACTCCCCTAAGAGTTAAACAGTTGAGTTTTACCAGTTTCGAATCCATTCAGCCGATCTCCGGGTCTGGCCGTAGCACTTTTAGCTGTAGCTTAGCATAGATCATTGAATCTGATTAGACCATTAGCATCTCGCTCAAACGTGACCAAAGAGTTTCGAT
>NW_015641295.1:1073010-1082772 GCF_001515625.1 Sinocyclocheilus rhinocerous
GGTCTAATCAGATTCAATGATCTATGCTAAGCTACAGCTAAAAGTGCTACCGCCAGACCCGGAGATCGGCTGAATGGATTCGAAAACGGTAAAACTCAACTGTTGAACTCTAGGGGAGTTGGAAAATGAGCCTATTTTCAAAAATAGTGGAGTGTTCCTTTAAGTGGTATTAAAGCAAAGTCCTAGCTATTTGATGCCATTGAGTACTGCTGATTGTATAAGATACCTTTTACATATTTTTTTTTTTATGAAAAGGCAACATTAAAGGCCATAGTTCAAGCTTATTTCTTAGTGCTTTTATCAATTGTGGTCATAAAAATAAAGGCAAAAAACGGTAATAAACCACTCCTTAAGGGCGAAGAAGAAACCTTGGGAGGAACCAAGGCTCAAAGGTAACACAAATCCCATCTGACCGACCTTCCAAGAGAATCACTCCTTGGAAAACAGTTGTTAATAGAGGTTCAAAGATAATAGTAAAGTGTAGAGTGGATTTGAAATATTTGAACATCAGCAAAGATTCAATTAGGATGTATGCAGTTGTCTGTGATTTATGAAAAATTGTTAATGAATGACATGGTAGATTCATGGGAACTAGTAATAACAGCCATCTGTTTCAAGCAGAAGTTGTATGCAAACAATAGTGCAATCCCAAAGTAAAACCCATGACACCTGTCACTGTGCAATCTAAATAATGCCACTGGTTCAGATCAACGCTAAAATAGTGCTTTAGATTGATTAGTGATCTTTTGGAGTAGTAATGGAGTTACAGCGTGAATGCATTAGAGTCATGAGCACTCAATCATTGGTTGAACTCTGGAATGTGTAGCAACAGTTTACAGGGTGTGACCTACTGTGCAACCTTTGAACAGACAAAAACACACATGTTTGAAAGCCTCAATTGTGTTTGGCTGCTTAGTGATCCTTTTGAGATCAGAAACAACTAGCCCTACACGAGGACTCAGAGAAGCATATGCATATGCCAGTAGATTGAATTTCAGTGTGTATTGTGTTATTGCTTTAAGTGGATTAGGTGCCTTGACAGAGTATATTAAATACGGTTTGGCATTTTCTCATCCTATAACTCCAAAGAACTGTTTGAAGGACAGACTAATAATAGAGATTAATTATATAATGCACAGGATGGATCAGTTGCCAAAAAGCAAGAATGAATGACACAGTGGAACATCAGGTAGCCTAGGCGATGATTCAAGACGCATTTCTAGTCTTTTTACTGAATTTTTATTGAATTTAGCAGTGAAAATGTAAAAAACAAAACAAAAAAAAACAATACAAGCTGTTGCCTTAAAACTTTAAAATGTATTTCACTGGTGCAGTCCAACACATTGGTGCAATCCAGGTCTGGTTAATGCAGTCATAAAAATAATATGTAGGCCTATAAATTCATTGGAATGGCGAGTAAAGGGGAACAATGTTGATTCAAAAACCCATTGATCATCAACCACTATATGGAATATTAAAAGGTTAGGAAAGCAAATTGGGATTGTGTTGTTTATGTCAACTTTAACATGGCTGACAAGGTGGTGATGCACCACCACCAAGTAATTTCTGGCATATCTACCACTTTCTCTGCAGTGAACAGATGTGTAACTCTCAAAATACATCATTTTTCGGGATTTTGTTTCGTGGTTTAATAAGTCAAGCATAAAAAGCTAAATATAGATATTATATCGAGTTAAATGTAATTTTTTTTCCTTCATAGAGAAAGAACATTGGGGCGCGAGCGTCCCGCGCTCTCTGATTGGTCGAACTGGCGTTCTCTTCAAGTTGTCAAAACTACAGAATTGCGCGTCTTCTCATTGGACGAAAAGAGTTCCAAGCGGTGCCAGCAGGTAACCGCTCAGCCAATCAGAACGCTCCTTTCATGTTGTCCTAGAGACCGTGGTATTTCAGTCTACGACTTCCTTATACTGACATTTCAGTGTGTTATGAGATATAACCGTCTGACTGTGTCAGAGTTTCACTCGTTAGAAATACAAGAGCTTTTGCTTCGAACGCGGAACTACAGCATCCTGCTTGTGAAACATTTGTGTAGGCTATATACGTGTCTGTGCGTAGTGTTGCGTGTGTGTGTATGAAATATTAGCCCAGCCCAGCAGCCCTTCCTATTTCCCCTCCCTTTCCTCCAACAGTCTCAGTCGGTTCGCCCGCAGCACTTGCGTTCTCTCGGCCGGGTTTCACTCCAGAGATGGCTGCGAAAGTGTGTAGATCGGTCCTCCTCCTGTCCCGGAGCAGCGGAGCCGTAGCCTCGTCTGCTTTTCCCGCATTCGGTGTCTCCTCACAGCGACATCATCAGAGCACAAGAACGGTGAGTCCCCGGAATGGAAAGCAACCGAGCATGGGTGCCGCTACCGCTACTGCTGGACAAGGGGAGGGTTGTGAAGGGAGAGATAAAGGGGCTGGGTTCCTCTCTCTGGTGAGGGTTAGATAAAAACAACCCGCCAAGGAAGTGTTTTGGGACGTTTCTGTCCGCATTGAGTGTTCCGTGTATTGCACAGTGATCAGCAGTGCTGCATCATTAACCAGTGCACTTTCTGTCGAGCTGTACAAGACGTCCCGTTTACCGGAGGCGTTTACACATGTACAGCCCATGTCACGGCTTGACTCGTGTATGCACATTACATTTGAACTTTGCATGCATGCCACAGAATCGCACGCGTGCAATCGGATGCGCTCGTGGCGCATGGGCTCCGTGCATTCCCTTCCAGGATAACCTTGAAAGCAACAGTGGTCTCAACTTTAACGCTGACTCCGAGACACATCATGCGCTCTCCGTGATTGATTGTGTGGCATTGGACCGCTTCAGTAATGTCAAGCATGCAAAGCTTGTTCTTTCAAGGTTTGCAGAACTGGACGGACTGTGTGTGTGAGTGTGTTTTTGATTCACTGCAGTGTCCGATTGTGTGTATGTGCATTGAGAGAGTGACAGGGCGGCAGGACTCTTGCGTTCTCACAGGTCGTTGCGTTCAAACGTTTTCAAGACGCGTTATAAAGTTGAACTGTTCTTAACTTGACGCGCCGTCTAAAAAACGTAACGCAACGTCCGACGCATGCGTACTCCGAACAACTAATAAAAAACAGCGCAGACCTAACGCAAGAATGCGTAACGCCCCCCTGCTCGTATGAAGTACTGTCTGTCATTGTTGGGTAAAAAGGAGTATAGGCTACGCTCCCTCACGGGCATGCATGTTCACTTCAGTTCTTCGTTTAATTATGGCACTCCTCCTCTTTACTCACACACCCCTCCCTTCCTTTCTGCGGGTGTTTCCCGTTTCCAGCGGCAAGCCTGTGGGTTTTCCTTTGAGCAAACTCCAGTGCGCATTGATCAGTGGCGCTCCAGCATGTTTGGAAGCTCGCCAGCTGGAAAGAAAACATACGGGCAGTCCTTGAGACACCATCATAGATTTTGATTTGTCCAACCTTCATGACTTTCAAGTCAAAGTGAGAAAATGTGAGGAGGAAGGGAAGGAGTTCCCTTTCAACAAAGTAGCTACTGTGGCCTTTCCATTAAGATACAGCTGTTTTTAAACTTAGCATAATGGTTATGCAGGGATATTCTTTGAATTAAACTAGTGGATAGCATGGTTGTTAATACAGTGATCATTTTGATTCTTATACAGTGATTCTATCTATCTATCTATCTATCTATCTATCTATCTATCTATCTGTCTATCATGTCTGTGTATTCTTACAAGCTTTGTACTTAATAACATGTTTTTGGACAAGCTGCCATTTTGGACCATAGTTAAAAAAAAATAAAATAAAGATTCTTCATTGGAAAAACGCCCCTGCAGCAGCGTTTCTGCCGAAACGATATTGCATTGCTCCATTGTATGTTTTGCGACACTGTCGTAGTGAAGTGTCCAGTGCGTGGCGCTAAAAGCGTGCTTAGTATTATCTGAAACATGAATGATGAACATGAATTTGGCAACATTCTTTTACATTGCTTCTTGTACGTATCACGGCACTTTGGAAATTAAATGTCTAGTCTATGCTAGGAGGTTAATTCTGTATTGATGTTAACATACCACGTATACTATACCAATAGTGTTAACAAAAAGTAAACATGAGATAATATGCATTTGCGTATGCGTAACCACGCCATTTTTCACTTGCTTCTACAAGCTGTTTTATTGTGACTCGTGTTTCAGAGTGCTCTGCATCAAGTGCAGTGCTGTACCAGGTGAGCTACCAAGCAAGTTTACCATATCAGAAAACCCATAAATATGGAACCGATTATGCAATACAAATGTCAAAACGCAAATTATTCACTATGCTAAAAGTGTCTTGAGGACATAACGTAGTATTGTCTTTCTTAATCGATAATGTCACTAGTGTTTATGGAAACTGCAGTGAATTGTATATGTATACTTTAAATTCCGTGATATATAAATCTGGTAATCAAACAGTACTATGATAAATACTGGAATACTCTCGGATTCTATCGTTGATGGTGTCTCCTCGGGAATGTTATTTTTATGGGTTTTCTTGCCAAAGATATTGGTGACTTGGAATTTAAAGTCTGAACTTAAACTAGTATTTGCCTTTGAGATTGTAGCATACATATAAATCTATTAGTTGTTTACAGAACCATACCCCTTAGATTGGCAGAGAATCACAACAGCAGACTCTCACATCCTTCTAAGGATTAAGCAGTCCCAGTTTGATCATGAATCTTGTGTGTCTCTATTTATTTCTCTCTGGGCAGTAATGTTTGTGGCTCTGTTGGCATTTATAGTGTTCCCCAAACCAAGCATGCGTGGCCTCTTACGGTGCTTGGCACAAACCTGTCTGGCTGAGACACTGCAGTGACAGGTCTCTGACAGCAAGGCCTTCATCTGCTCATCACATGCTAGCTGGGCACCGAGTCTCAAAGCACCGTTTCATCATAAACATCTAAAGCACAGCTGTGAGGAGTTTAACGAATTGCTTCAGAACAACGTTTTCCCCAAGGACTATGCACTTCAGTAGAAATAACAAGGCTTTGAGTGTCTAAAAACACTTTGAACCGTAGCTGGACACGAGCAGTGGAGAGTGCCATGGCAAAACAGCATCCTCTTGGATCACTAGCTGAAATGCCAGTCGCGGTGTCAGATATTTAGCCTGACTCTGAATCCAGGCCCCTGAGATATGCACTTAACTCTTGTTGGCTTGCTTTTGAATCTGTTCAATAAAAAGTCTCCTTTCTGAATGTGGACAAGTACAGAGACTACTGAAGAACAAAGTAATATATAACCCTGGTGATCACTGTGGTCCACTCCAGTGGATCTTTTTAATCCGGGCAGTGAATTGTTGCGTTTACTCTTTTTCAACAAGCCTCGAGCATATGCAGAGAGCATGTGTGGAGGGTGAACCAGCTGCAGGGTAATCCTATGAAGTCCTATAAGCAGTGTGTTTCTTTGCATACCTTAGAGATGTTATATAAGAAACGTGCAGCATTAGTCTGAAGAATTTTTTCCAGTCATAATAGCCATTGTACAATGTTCATGCTCATTCAAAGCATGCCAGATTAATTACGTGTGCAGTCTGTTATTGGTGTTTAAACAGATGATTACATACCAGCGATCACATCATATTGATAAGTAAGCGACTCAAGCAAGTCTATATGCATAGATTGTTTTTCCATTGACATGGCAGCAAACGTAAAACAATAAAAACAACTAACCACCTGAATGCAGCAAAATGTGTTGAATTGGCCTATGCCAGCTTTAAAATTTTTTGGAAGTTAGGACAATTTAAAAAAATGGATTGTGGTTGCATTTCAGTTCAAATGTGTATATAAATGTAATTTTAATATGAAACGTCATTACATATTTGGATGAATAGTTTTGTGTGTGTGATCATGAACATCATCAAACCTCTAGCTTCCACTTTTTTATTTTTTAAATGAACTGGATATGAATTATAACCCTTCCCAGTTTGTTAATCCAATTTGAATTTAAGTGGTACGATTAACTGTTGTCATGATTGACTGGGCGGCTTCAGTGATTTCGAATAGCAGGAACAGAAGAAGGTTGGTCTAGAGATTGCAACTCTCATTGTCCCAGCTGGAAACTCTGTCTATTGACAGCCAGGGCCGAGATAGCAACTCAGAACTGAACCAGCAATCAGTTTCTAATAGCCAAAACAGCCTGAAACATAATTAAGGACTGTGTATCTGAAGTGACAATGCTTTAGGAGCTTCTTAACATGTGACATATTCCCGCGGCTTCATATTTGTCTACTTTTTATGGTTTGTGGAACACTACTGTGTGTGTTCTGCCTGTCTCTTACAGTGGACAGCTCCATAAAACATTGTCCTATCTGTTATAAGGAGGTCTATGTTATGTTTACAGATTGCTGTTGGCACACATCTATCCTTTACCTTGATAAAAGAGAGCACTGCTATGATAGAAACGCTGACAAGTTAAAATGTGTTAAGTTGCATGTTCATATTGACAATTAGATTTTTACAATTTCTTCCCCTCTGAAGCATTGTCGCCAAATTTATACACAATAAATGGGACAATATTTTAGAGTTCTGTCAGGACCACTATCGTCAAAATGATAGATACTTAGCATAACGTTTGGTTTGGCGGTATGGTTCTGTTCTGGGCAAAAAACAGGCTGCATGGATGGGCAGGGAGAGCAGCAATAATAACCCCCCTAGGGTTAACAGAACAGAACAAGGCAGATATCATTAATGTACTTAATGATATTTAAGTGTAACACTTTATTCAAGATAAAGGAGTCTGATTAGCAAGGAATATCAGAAAGCCAAGTCCTGACTGTGGCGAAAGGAGGAGCTGGGGATGGAGGAGGGTAATTTGCTCCGGAGCAAGCTGAAAAGCTGCTGAATAATACTGAATAGAGCTTACATAGAAATGCCGCGATGGGTGTCGTATTCCTATAGGTAGATGTGATCAGCTGAGAATCAGCTGATGCAAGCTTGACTCACGTGACCTGCCAGAACTAACGCTAACGCTTAATTTTTGTGAAAAATTGACAAATCAGCCCAATCATGCTGGGATCATTTGCCTCAAAAAAGATGATTCTGCACTCTAAAAAATGCTGGGTTGTTTCAACCCAACTTTGGGTCAAATATTTGACCCAAAGTTGGGTTGAAACAACCCAGCATTTTTTTGTGTGTTTTATTTTACTCACCGTCATGTTGTTCTGCCCCTGTATGACTTAATTTCTTATGGGGACCACAAAAGAACATATTTTAAAGATGTCTCTGTTAATTTATTTATTTCTGTACAATAAAAGTTAATAGAGTCTTGGTGTTGTTTTGGACCATGTGAGAACATCTTTTGTCTGGGTTTTGCACTTCTCTACCATTTATGGTAGCATGAATAGTCAGTTATGCTTGCCTTTGCAAACACACCTAATAATCAATATATGGACGCTGATTAGACAGATTAGGATTTTAAGATGGATAATGAATTAGTCCATATTTGACCCAAAGTTGGGTTGAAACAACCCAGCATTTTTTTGTGTGTTTTATTTTACTCACCGTCATGTTGTTCTGCCCCTGTATGACTTAATTTCTTATGGGGACCACAAAAGAACATATTTTAAAGATGTCTCTGTTAATTTATTTATTTCTGTACAATAAAAGTTAATAGAGTCTTGGTGTTGTTTTGGACCATGTGAGAACATCTTTTGTCTGGGTTTTGCACTTCTCTACCATTTATGGTAGCATGAATAGTCAGTTATGCTTGCCTTTGCAAACACACCTAATAATCAATATATGGACGCTGATTAGACAGATTAGGATTTTAAGATGGATAATGAATAGTCTTTTAAATGGACATCTCTGTTTTAACAATGGAGCGTTTCATTTATTTAGCATTGAGGAATGTCAGTAAGGGCAAACCTCTGGGCTGAATAATAAGCTCCAAATTATGCAATACTGTTCCTTTATGTCTAATAAAAAGATGATCCATTGGTTCAGTGTTCATGGTTATGCACCTAATTATGGCTTGGTAAGTTGGTACAGTTGTGCCTTTAATCATTCTAAATCCTTAGATTCAGTTTTGTAATAGACTATTGCATACATTTAGGTAGGTGTAAACTCTTGTAAGCTCAACATTGTGTCCCTGTGTATCTCAAACACAAAATGTTTAAATAGAAGGATTCCAATTATTCATGTGGTTGACAACATCATAAACAGAAGCATGAGCTGGATCTAATACAGTGGAAGTGGACCGAATAGAATGTCCGAATCCATAGTATTCATAAAACAGTAGATGAAAAGTACCTAGATAACCTGATACTTCCATTGAGATTTTGAAGTGTGTATGCAGTGGATTCTTTACTATTCATATGAGGCCACAGACAAGGCGTTATGAATTGCAGATACACCTGATGCTGTAGGACACATGACAATGCCGTTATGGCGGATGTATCGTATTGTGAGCATTCACAATAAATTAATTGGACTAAAATATGGTGACTTCTTGGAACTCTCTTTGTGCCTGTAAAATGCTTTGTAGGCAGCTTACTGGGTTTTGGAACAGAGCCACTGACTCTGTTTAAATTAGTCAAATCACACAATTTATGGCAAATGTAAAGTCCAGCTTTAATTTAAGAAAGACCTTTTCACTTACCCCATATGCAATATTGTGTCTTACAGCCATCTTTAGGTCCATCCGTACTTAATCAGTTTAAGTATGTTAAAATTAGCCGGTTCTTGAGTGTGGAGAGGACAGGGGCGTATTTAACATTCTGGGTGACGATATTGAAGGTTATTAGAGCTGCTTTTAGTATAAGTGCCCTTACATGAAAGCTCGACCTCCTCGTTGCTATTGGGCAGCACACTGTGCTTTTCTATTGCCCTTAGGTGCAAGTCATGCTTAATGCAGGCAGTAATGGAGGCCAGTGTGAGTAATATGATGATGGATGAGGAGGCGGTTGGTTACCCCTCTGCTCTGATGTTTCCCCTAGATTCTCACACTATTATAAAACCTGGGCCATCTGATTGGTTGGCGAATATTGGACACACCACAATGTCATTACTTTTGACAAGAAAACAAATCTTTCTGTTAATTGAGGATCAACTCGGCTATAAATTAGGCTTTTAGACGAAGGTCATCCGAGCTAAGATTCCATTCGGATGGATGCAGTATGTTGACCGTTCACTATAGGCTGATGTAAGTACTGAATTAATGCATTACTGGGTTGGTAATTGTTTTTACGTGTGCTTTTGCATGTGATGTGCTTTATACATATCTGTTTATAGGTTTGCAGTGATGCATATTTCTAGTCATTGAAGGTCAAATTGCCTACAGTACATCCGCACCCCCTCTGCTTTTATCAGTTCTGCATCTGCACCTGCTTTTGCATTCTTCTTTTTATATCCGGACATCGTTATTAACCCTCCTCTGCTCATTTTCATTATTAAAGGTCCCCTGAAATGCTTAGAAACACGCAGCGTTACTCTGTGTTGACGTAATTTTAACTGAAACAGGAAGACAGGGCGGGACATATCAAGCAGCTCCGCCCCTTTTTAAAATAGCCAATGGCGTTCATTTATATCACAGCTTGGGCTAGAGCCGTTGAGCTCCGTATAGCCGCATTTGACAGGGCATGCCAGCCACAATCTCATCCACATTACTATAAAATATAGCATTCTGTGTAGAATTCAAATACGATACGTTTTGTGGTCAGCGCCGACTCGCGCATGTGATCCGCTCCGTGCTATCGTGTCTCTGCACCGAGTGTGTGTGCGGTGCGGTGGTTAGCGTGACACAGCGCGAAACC
>NW_015641295.1:1082795-1096898 GCF_001515625.1 Sinocyclocheilus rhinocerous
CGTCTAAATGCGAATTTTGTCACTGTTTTGGAGCACACTGCCTTATAGATAACCTTAAGACTAACATATTGATACTAACACCCAAAAAACTTTAATTTTGATTTCATGGAAACTTTCAGCTTTTATTTAATTGCACAACAATAAATTAAATTTGATTTGAAGTAGTTCATCATTTTGAGCACCTCGCTGGAAATCCACAAAAGAGTTTAGGAAAAAAACTTCCTGTCCAGACTGTAATGTGAGCAAATATTGCCTGCCTGGCAGACTTGAGATTTTAAACCCTGCCATCAGGGTGGGAAATATTAAGCCAGGCGTGTTTTAAAGTTGTGGAATGTATCTATGGAATATTAATTATATTAATTTAAGCGTGAAACTGGCAATGAAAAAACTGGCAATGAAGATGTTTGAGTGTTAGCCTATAACTAGGTTGTCATGCTTCCAGAATTTCCATAGTCAATGTGAATGCAAGTAAAATATGCATAACTAATATTAATATTCATTTTAAAAAAGTAAATCATTAATGTCAACATTATATAGCTTGTGGACTTTAAAGATTTCTCAATGATATCACTATTGTTAAGTTTTCCAAGTAATTATGCATAAAACAAGTAAAATCAGTAATTAAGAACAAAAAAACAACAACAATGGAGCACATACAAACTACAGAACAAAGATACAAGAGAAGTAAATCGTGTTTAAAGTATGCAGCAGTATCAATTAAGTATTCAAGTAAACGCTGAGAAATAGAAGCCTATTACACATGATATTTTGACACCAATGTGTTCACTTTAAAACCTTGTCAGTACAGGCATTTTAGACCGAGAAGTGAATTTGACACACGCAGCAGCATTACTGCATGGGATGAACGCTGTTTTTTATGGCTTGTATCTTGTTCTGCCTAGTTAGCCATAGCATTACAAGGGTGTAACCACTATTTACCTTTTCAAAGACCCATGCCACCTTCCACCTTTTACTTTTCCCTCCCTTTTTGTTCATAATGGCCATGTGCAATTAATTAGGGTGGATTTATTATAATTTTTTAAGCATTTTGGTTTTCCGTTGTTACGAGAACATTTGTGCTTTTCTTCTCAGTGTTGGTTGGAGGTCCAAACTTATGGAGGTTTGTGAGAAGCCCCTGTGCGGGACTGATCGATGTGCAGGGTTAACAGTGAAGGGCATTGACATTTGCAGGCTTATGTTTGTTTTGCAAATAAAAATTTAAGGGAGACACAGTATACTGTACAGCGTTCCGCGCAAAAGGCCTCACTTTGTTGGGGAATGTTAATGAGACCCCGATCGCTTGTCTCCAAGGTCAGAGGGGCTGGATTTGGAATTTAGAAAGTACTTAAATGTACCTAAATCTAAAGTGAAACCATCAGAGAACGTTTAAGGGGAAATAAGTGGAGAAGTGGCACACAGTGACCTTGCTAGATGGTTTTGTGGTGGATTTGTTGTAATGTCAACAGTTCATGTTGTGTGAAATACTTCTGCCTTGTATTTCAATGTAATAGGCCACATGTAAATCATCTTCAATGAATGTAACGCACACAATGGGCAGACAGAAGGGAGACGGAATGGAATTCATGTTAAAGTATTACATCACATAATAATCTGAAAGACAATTCTGTCATCATTTACTCACCCTTATGTCATTCCAAACCCTTTATTTCTTCCTGAGTTTCTTTCACACAAAAAGAGAAATGCTGACAAAATGTACTGGTTACTTTTTTTCCCCCCATGTATTGAAAGTGAATGAGGATCTGGGCTGTTGAGCTCCAAAGTAAAAAAAGAAAAAGATGTTCTAGACATATCATCAAAGTACTCCATGTAACTTCTGCACTATATTCCTCTTCTGAAGACTGAAATAATCTTTGTGTGGGAAACAGCCCCAAATTCAAGTAATAGTCCAGGAAATTTTTACGTATTCTGTAGGTTGCATATTGCAAATTCCAACTTGTCGCAGTTTGTTTGGTCTCATTGCATTAATGTTGCAACATCTTTGATGTCATATGTAAGGTGTTATGTCTAAAGGTGTCTTACTTGGATACAGACAGCTGAAGGCAAAATTTTCAGTGAATAATGACTTAAATCTCAGCTTATTCATCATAAAAAGCTGTCATAATGGTGGGATCAACAATGTGGATCATTAAATGGACAAGAGTAGCTGGGACATTCTTCAACATTTGTCCATTTGTGTTAAAAAAGAAAAAAAGAATGTCCTAAAGGTAAAGGTCGATAAAATAATGTCAGACGTTTCCTGTGGGTGAACTGCCCCTTTAAAGTTTTGCTCTTCAGTGAAGTGTCTAAACAGCTTTAAAAACTTCCACAGTAAGTATAAGTCACCTTCATCGAACCTGTTTTAGTCAATTGAGAATACAATGACAAAGGTTGCATGCTTAAAGATTAATAATCATTAACGGAGGGGTTAAGGGAAATCATTACTTGCATATTATACTGGCTAAGTAGTGCAATTCAAATTTCACAAACAAGCCCGGGCATCCACGTGATGACCTGAAATCTGTGTTTACACTCTAATGAGTTACCACAACAACAGCGCTCTGCCAGATTTACCGTTGAGCGCTTAGAGAGCACCATAAACAAACAATCCAGCTCTGACTGGCTCAACAGCTGCCATGTTGTGTTTCTAGACGATTACCCCGACTGGCCATTTCTTCAGCATACAGTAGACAAATGTGAAACCCAAACCGCAGGCTTCTCTGTGACTTCATACCGGCTATCTGATCTGTTTGTGTTTTTGGTTTTAAAGTGTGCGCACGTGTATTTGACCCAGATATTCCAAGGACACAGTTGCTCTGCAAGCTCCCATCTGACTTCCTTGTCCTGCCAGGCCTGTCGTGAATCTCTCGGTGGGCAGTCTGCACCGTGACCTCCTCCCCCATTGAGTAAAACGGGAATGGGAGGGGAGGCAAACTCTGTGGAGCTTGATCACATCCACTTAAGCTCTGCAACAGGACACAACAGGAAATCGATATAATTACACAAAAGCTAAGCATGTTGGGGAATGGGGAGGTTGTTCAGGAGAAAGGTGACTGTAGGAATGAAAAGAATAGGAAGAAATGAAAAGAATGAGGAAAATTTTTACTCAGTGGAAAAACAAGAAAAGCAAACCATCCTTCAAACTGATCTGTTAACCTTTGGGGCTTGATTTTATTAAATGTAACAAAGCAGACTCACACACTGGCCTCCTCTGGGGATGTAAGATTGGAAAACTAAAGCTTAGACAAAGACATGCGGATTCGGTCTACTCGGATGTGCTTTCACATGCCTATGTGCATTAGTTTAGTGAGTTAGACTGTAGGGTTAACTTGGTGGTGGACTACATCTTCTTTAAAGTTACTGCTGAGAATCATGACTGATTATCCTGGCATCCCATGATTTTTGGTCAAAGATTGTGGCTTCTTTTATGTAGTCATTGGAGAGTCAAAGGAAATCATTGCTTTAGATCCGATCCAAAACTTTCCTTCCTTCTGTTACAGTTTATGTTCGCATGGTGCTCCTGTTCTTTTTTTGGTGAGCTTCAAGTGACTAGGAATAGGAGGACAAGATCAAAGACAGATGCCCTACCAAAATCTTCTCCAAAATATTGCCTTTAACAAATTGGTATAAGGCTGAGATTCGCCCACTATTACCTCATGATATGATGATACATGTTGTGATACATTAGTCACAATTTATCACCATGCATCATGGTATAATTATTTAAGCGCAGCTGAAACTGTGCCAAACTTGTGAGAGACAGAAATTAATCTGCCAGATCGGTTTCAACATCTGTTGGATGGTTCTCGGCACAATATGCTGCCTCAAATTTTCACACTGCTTAATGCTGGTTTATCATCTTTTAAACCTGTACTTTTAACCTTGGTAATGCAACATTTCACACTTGTAATATTGAATGTATAAAGTGTGAAACAATGTTAGAATGCAACAAGGGTTTAAGATTTAACCGCTAACTGTTGTACGTGTGTTCACGAGAGAGTGGCGTTCCAGCGGATGACGTAGGCGAACGCGGAAGTGATGAATGCTGAAGCGCAGAGGAGAGAGCAAAACAAAACACCGGTAGCGAATTAGAAGTTTAAAACAAGGATTTTTGAAGAAAAATGTTGTAGGATTTCGTTATAAACCAAAAGGAGACTGGTTTTCTTTTGCTTTAAAGGGGTCATCTTATGCAAGATTCACTTTTACATGTTGTTTGAACTGAAATGTGTGTTGGCAGTGTGTGTACACAACCACCCTATAATGATAAAAATCCACCCAGTGCTTTTTTTTTTAAAATCCAGATAAATAATATCCCCTTTCTCAAATCAAGCCGTTCTCAGATTCTTGGCTGTGACGTCACACAGACCCAAGGCCGCCCCTACAATTGTTGATTGACACTGGTGTTTTACCTTAGACCCGCCCTGAGTGAGCTGTCATCAGTCCGCCATTGTTTCGACGCCGGAGCGGTTATAGACAAGAATGTCTCCTAAGCGATTGAGGTGTTCTGTTGTTGGATGTAATAATGAACATAGCAGTCATCATTTACTCTCGACATCTGATCCACTGAAGACGCAGTGGAGTATGTTTGTTTTTGAAGGGAATTTGTCCTCCGACCTACCTAAATGTCTATGTTCGCGTAAATCATTCGTGATCCAGCTTCACTCCCAGAAGAAGTGAGTATACGTTTTTTTAATGAATTTTGCAAATCGCCTTTCCTAATAATGTGCTAGTTAGCAAGTTTCACGATGAATGCGGCTAAAGTTTACAGTCTCTCAGAGAACTGTGCATCACCCCACAGAGGGAGAGGGGCGGGGATAGCAGAGCTCATTAGCATTTAAAGGGAAATGCACTGAAACGGCTTGCTGTGAAAAGAGCTGTGTTTGACAGGGTAAAAAGGGTGTTGTTTTACATTACCAGTGAGAAATTTTAACCAAAGTATGTTATAGACTTTTCATTAAGACCATAAAGAATCATATCAACTTGTGGAAAATGGGCATCCGATGACCCCTTTAAGCAAAACTTGGTTCTCGCAAGCCTAGCATATTCTCACCGGAGCTTACTCGATGCCTACGTCCTACCTCATACATTGGAATGCCACTCTCTCATGAACATGCGTACGACAGTTAGTGGAAGCTAACTGTAAAAATGTTCATTTTAAGTGCCATTTAGTCAACTAGACCAGTGGTTCTCAACCACATTCCTGGAGGACCCCCATCACTGCACATTTTGCATGTCTCCTTAATCAAACACACCTGATTCAGGTCACCTGCTCATTAGTAGAGACTCACAGACTTGAAATGGGTGTGTCAGACAAAGGAGACATGCAAAATGTGCAGTGTTGGGGGGGCACACCTGATTCGGGTCACCTGCTCATTAGTAGAGACTCACAGACTTGAAATGGGTGTGTCAAACAAAGGAGACATGCAAAATGTGCAGTGTTGGGGGTCCTCCAGGAATGTGGTTGAGATCCACTGAACTAGACCACAAAACCACCATGTTTGTCTTAATGACAGCAGGCAAATTAAAATGACTTTTCTTCTGTGGTGTGTGTAGAAATCAACATGGGCCCTCAATGCAGGATCCAAAGCATCCAAGAGGCAAGTTCGCCATGTACAGAAATCTTACACTGTCCCAAGACACCACAGAGGAAAGGAGCTTTTAATTTGCCTGCTGTCATTAAGACATGGTGGTTTTGTTATTCTACATGATAGGGCTTGTTTTAGGTCACTGTGGTTGGTTGAAAGTCTTTTTAAAAGATAGAGATCTTCCACATTTCCTAATTGTCAGACCTATATGGGTTAGCTGTTGTACTATCATACGAGCCTTTTCAGAGAAGCGATTGTTCATGATGTCCATGTAGCCGAAGGTTAATTGTTCTGTAGGAAGGCACTGCCAGTATTGTCCCTTGGGCTCTGCTGGACTCCACATGGCTTTCAGTACTATCCTTCTAAGCTCTCCATTATACTGTATGTTATATGAGCAGTCATAAGAATAAGTGCTTCAAGCAGCTCTCATGTTTGAACCAAAGTGTGTGAGATAATGAGGGCAGTTGTGCGCCGCTCTCATCCTTAATTCAGCATGTGCCGCTGTGTCTGTGCTGAGCAATGGTGCTCCTGATGTAGATGACTCAGCTTCCCGCTGTTTCATTACTTTGTAGCCGCACTGTGCCCCTGAGTGGAAACAGTCAATGTTTCCGTAGGTGCCTGTGGGTCAGTTTGGGACAGTGTCCCACTGCAGAATCCCTAAGGAAATGCTGCTTCACATTGGACCTCATTGAAAACTGTATCTGTGAATCATTCATGATACCATTCTTTAGAAAAAAATGTGATTTATGAACAGTTTACAAATTTTTTATGCTTGTGTTTCATGAATGAAGAATCAGCCACATTCATACGCTTTCAAAATTTGCAGGCGAAGAAGACAGGACCAGGTTTAAAGCAAGTGCATTGTCCATTGAGAATGTTCTTTGCAGCTGAATGTGCAAAGAGTGAACCCAAGAGGTCACCTCCATTCCAAGCAACTTGCTATTGGCAAATTTTGCTTGTCACCAATTGATAATCTGGCACGAAACTTGCAGGAAATCCTGTCTATTCATATAATTTAGATTTCATTTCAGTGAACTTGATTCAAGCTAATTTGCATATGAAATGAAATGCATCAAAAAAGAGAGACTCATTCACAAATTGTCTATTTATTGTAAATTATTTATCTGTCTCTTTCTCGCTCAACACAAGTTGAATTGGCGTTTTTTTAGCATCCTTGTTAGCACCCGCCTCCCATGCTGGAATCGCTGGTTACAATCCCACTCAGAGCGAGTGAGGGGAGTAGAACCGGAGGGGTTACATTGGTGCGGTGACCCGGATGGGAGTGCGGTTGGACACCTGTGCCAGTGTAACGGAGGCCAGTTTCTAAGAGCTGCACAGCTAAACCTCACTCCCCTGATCCCAAGAGGGGCACTAGCAACTGACGCTAGAAGGTGTGGTTTTTAGCTTCCTTGTTAGCGCACCCACCTCCCATCCCGGAAATGCCACTCCACTTGTTTGGGTCACATTCCACTTGATTCCTTCTTACGTCATCACTCTCTTGTGTGCAAATATACTGCAATATAAACAGGAAAATCTTTAAACAGGAACACATTTATATTCTGTCATACTACTCTGCCCTAGTAGATAGTAGGTCATCCAGGGGATGAATGCTATCCTGGAGAATTATTGGCATGGAGACTATTTTCAACTGCGCGTAAAACAATTGATCGGTTTGGTGATGCATTAAGTTTAAGCCCCACGTGACCGTACAGTGAACCGTAACTGGAAATGAAAGCAGGTATTGTAATTACAAGCATGAGGTTAAGTTGTTTGTTGCCTTGGTTATTAGGGGGTTAAGGCATGATTGTGTGTGTTGTTTGTCAACCGAGTCTTCTGGGAAAACAGCCAGTTTGATGGGGGAGTTTGCGCTGTGGATCAGCCTGTCAGCTTTGGCTGTTGAGCAGGAGATTTGCAGCCCTGCTTCAGCTATGTGCTGTCAAAATGATACGGGCATTCCCACTACCACTGATGGATGAATAAACACACACTTTTGCATGCTTATTCCATTTAATCTACCAGACCGTTTTACCGTGAGTAATTTTGGCATGGCATATAGTATTTATCATTTAAAGTATCTAATCGTCTGTAAACATTTTTTTATAGCACATCCCTAATTTGAATGTCTTCGTCATGATACAAGGTTAATTTCACTGTCAAAGTGCATGCATGCTTAAGCTCCTGTAAATAGACGTACTAACACTTAAACATGCACAGATTTGGACTTCTCGAGTAGTTGTTCCATAAGTCAATGCTTTGAGGTTAGGTTGACTAGTTGTCAAATGTGACTTCTCTGTGTGTTTTATATGGCATTCACTGGCTGACCAGTTGACTAATGTTGTGGACAACTATAAAAAATAAGTAGCCGTGCCAGCTCTAGTGCACACAAACACAGAATTTGCTGTGCATGATTCTATGTGCCACAAGGGAAATAAGACAAAGGAAAACCCTGACACGCTCATTAATGGCCCTAAGTTAATTCTCAGAGGGGTTTAGTAGGCAGAACAGAGTGTGTGAGGGTCACCCTGGTGTAAACCATCACATCAAGTTTCCTTGGTAACTGATAAACCACTAGACTGTTGCAATATACTGCGACCTGCATTCTGAAACTGCGGAAATGTAGAACGTTTTAATAAAAAATGTTGAGTTATAATATGTGGGTCATCTGAGGAGTGCAATGGAACTTTGCATAGTAGCTAAGGCACAGTGGCTAAACCAATGAGTCTGTTTACATGAACAACAAATGCTAAGAACAGGTAATGTGAAATAATGGAAGCAGAGCAAACATTGGTACATTTACTGAAAAAAGGCTGAAACTACAGATGTAGTCTGTGCAGTAATACAAGTACATACAAACTATAAAGTTATTCACAAAGACAACCTCTTCCTCAGACAGAAGTTTTCTTTTTGGATTGGAGACAAAATGACCATTGACAAACTGATCCAGTTTTAAAACTGCAAATCAGCAGTAGGTTATTATAACCCAGAAGGCTTGGTAGTTTGTGAAGAATCTGTTGGGGCGTTTTATATCTCAACCTACACCAGTTAATACCCCCTGTATACCATAAATGTTTACACTTTATATTATTCAGTTCTGTTTACATTCCGTTGCACTCACCTAATCATAGTGTGCAATATCATGTCTATTGTGCAATATTCCTGTGCAATAACTGTCTACCCACTGGAGCCTTTAGAATGCAAACAATGCAACACGTACATCTTTTCTGTTACGTGCAAACTGTGCAATAATGTGTGCAATACAATATTTCATAAGGCTTAAATTGCCATATTTACACTGTTTTTGTGTGTGTGTGTGTGTGTGTGTCTGTTGCTTGTCATGAAATTGTATTGTTAATTGCATACACATTATCGTTGACTATTGCAGATAAGGCTTAATTTTGCACTATCGCCTTGTTTGTATTGGTTTTGTGTATTGCTTGTCTTTGTATTGTATTGTTAATAACATACTCTTTTAGTGTTGTCACGGTACCAAAATTTCAGTATTTGGTACCAATACCAGTGAAAATCCACGGTTCTCGGTACCAATTTCGGTACCAAAGCAAAACACATAAACATGCTAATTAAAAAATGTGACTATACTTTCATTTAATCCAAACGGTGTACATATTTAATTTTTAAAGGGCTTTTGAAAACCTTTTAGAGTTATTCAGCTAAGAATAACAACTAAGTTAGCTAAAAAAAAAGAACTACTTTTCTGACTGATATGACACAAACAATGTTAACCATTTGTACATTCTCTAACACGCATATTTTAGATTCACAATTCAGTTAAAAGCCTCTGGTGTGTAAAAATAGTAAATATCATCATGTCCTCCTGTTTTTTTTTTTACCCTAATAAAAGTTATAGGAGCATTAAATAGTTAATAAATAAACTTCATTCTAATGCTCATTATATTAGCGTTAGCCGCGCTTATGCTAACGATTAACTACTCTAATAACAGCGTTCATTTCAATCCGACATTCAAATTAAAATATTGAATAATATTCATAGGTGTTTCCCCACAGACTTGCACTCTATTTGTGGTGCATATATATGCAAATTCATTCTCTGCCAGCAGGAGGCGTTTGTAGAGCGGGAGAGATAGAGGTTTCCCGGTAACGGCTGTAATCAAATAAGCGCTGCGCTCACAAACGCTAATCTATTGTGGTGGTCAGTTTTGATATTGTGGCGGGCCGCCACAAAGAAATCAATGTATGGGAAACACAAGATCTAAATATTAAAAATTAAAATGAAACTTACCTGCTTGCATCAAGAACCGGGTTGACCGTATACTCTCGGTACCACCGGTACTTAAAAAAACCTGGTACCGTAAGGTTTGCATTTTTTTTTTACCGATTTGGTACCGAAGTACCGGGTCTTTTGACAACACTATACTCTTTATTGCTGTCTGTATTGCAGACGTAGATGTTCCGATGTTTTGCACTAAGTTACATGTGACTGCACTGTTAGGATTGCTCGAATATCGCTACACTTGTATAGTGACAATAAAAAATCTTGAATTTCTACTGTCAGTGAATCTTAACCCAGCAGTGAGTTACACAAAACACTACCAAACACTCTGAAAATAACTCATCAAAATTACCCAACAGGCTAAACCCAGGGTGAAAAAACCCCAGCCAGTTTTAGAGGGCAGTCAAATGATTTGGAACTGTTCTGTAGTTCATGAGGATTGCAATGGACCACTCTTCTCCACTGCTCCATATCCTCAAAGTGTATCACGTTTCAAGTGCTGCACTGACAAATGGATTTTTCTCGATAGCTCTGCAGTCTTGATTGGTATTTTTTTCCTTCTAAAAGAGGAACAAAAGGAAAAAATTAAGGTAGGAGTAAAAAAGAGAAAAACAACAGTAAATCTATAGCCAGGATCAGTGCTTCTGACAGAATCCCTCAGTGCCCGAATCTCCGGTTCACCAGGGTATCCTCGAGGATTCCCTCTTATTACCCAGTACGCAATAGGGAGAGAGACTTAAAAGGTAAGAGACTATGCGGTTTAAAAGGATTCTCATTTTTCTTTCACAGAAAACAGACACGTGCACACAAAAGATTTGTTTCACTGGCAAATTGCTGCGGCGGGTGAGCCTGCGGCGACTCCACAAAGGCATGCAAATCTAGACTGAAGTGTTCCACGCGCAGCTCGAAAGAAAGCATGAACATTCAGGGCAAGCTGCTTTCAGGCGGGCAAGGAGCGAAGAGACGGCATTCACAGCGCATATGACCTCACACTTCTCCCAGTCACCATGGAGTTGCTGTGGAAACGCGGCGCTTTTTCAGGAAGTTCCAATTCAGCCTGCTGAAATGCACCCACTCTCCCTTCATTTATGTGTGATCTGTGAAATATTACAGCCAGCTGGTCGGCACTAACACCTTACGTTAAGAGCATTGGCAGTTAGGCTCTCAGGTTATTGTCAAGGTGTACTCTAACATGCAGCTGTAGTGTTAGTCCCAGACTAATGCGGTCTTGTATTGACTCACTCATCAAGCCCATATCAAATTTCTTTTCAGAGTGATTTGATTGTGTAGCCTTGCATCAATACATACAGCACTGTGGTTCAGTGAATCTTGCTGTATAAAAATACCTATAGTGTGGATCAAGTGCTCTTCAAAAAGGACTTCAACAAAAAAAGTTGTCTAAGTGAAACGTTCTTCTATAAAAAAAATAATGAATCAACTCTTAGGGAAAGAAAATAGCATCTGTAACCAAGAATTAATCAAGATCTAGATTTTTCAAGCATGGGGTTTGTAAAAGGAGTCAGGAGGTACTAGGTAAAAACAGATGTCTTGCTGTCACTTAGAATAAATGTTTGTTGAAGACAGGTGTTTCTATGAGATTTTTTTTTTTGCTTGTTCCCTTTTTTCCACAAGAAGTTGCATAACATTATTGCTCAGGCAATGGAGTATCTGATCTCTGTTGGTAATTCTCAAGTAAAAAAAGTGGGTTGGCTTCTCTGTCAAGGCCAGATTGCGAAGTACTATCCAGTGACCAGTAATATAATCAGAGCTTTCTGCAGTGCAGGACTAATAACAGACACTAACGGTGTCATAAAAAGACCTCTCCTCCACTAGAAAACTCAACTAATTGACCATTCACACTCCTTATGGGGCTTGTTTTCACAAGCTGAGATTAAGTGGTCACAGATACACAAACCTGTACATATTGGGTTGTGGGAAATTCAGAATTTAGGATTTTGGTTCCCACAATTCATGATTTGTAATGTGAATTAAATTGTGTGCACTTCACAGGATGATCCAACACACATCTTTATTTATATATATATATATATATATAAGCATAAAATATAAAATCAGATTTAAAAATATTAATAAAAAACAATAGTACCTCAGTTGCAGCTAGCAGCAGGATATGTTCTTGTGAAGGAACAACTTGAGCCTTGAGAAAGATCTGCTAATAGATGTGCATGAGAGAGGGTGAATGAAAATGAGATGGTAAAGAGGCTCTCAGGGGGCAACCGTCTAATTCCCTGTTTAGCATACGGCAGAGCCGCTCTTTGCTATCAGACAGTTTACCGGCACTCTTATCTCTCTGCCATCTGCCTTTGTCCGCTCTTTCTTCTGTATGTCTGTCTGTCTGTCTCACCTCCACACACCTACACCATCAGCATTTCTCCTAATATTCACTGTGGGTTCCTTTCCACGTGACCTGCTTTGTGAAGGTGCGAAAGTTGCAGAGGGAGCAAGACTTTCTGGCAACCGAACAATATTAATTTTTTTTCTTGTTTTTCCCAGCAAAAGGGCATACTTTGAAAATGTCAGGAAAACATAGATCAAGAGAAAGGCCAAGGGAGAGAGAAAGTGAAAGGTAATTTGCTACAATGAGCGGAGGTGTCGTTTTCAAGCGCAATAAAGTCCCTTGTAATCGCTTGAAATTGTAAGGACCTCTTAGGTTTACAGGGCTCTCGCTGGCTTTGTTTATCTTTTAGTGACCGTAGCTCCGCAGCATATGCCCATTTTCCCCCTTTGAGAGAATTTTAGTGTGAACAACAGTTGTAAATATGAATAACAATCTGGTTTTATCATTCCGCTACATTTATTAGAGTGTGTCGACTAGAATGGGCACTCCTGCAATCTCTGTGTCTCTTTGTAAGGCTGCCATGTTACGGGTCTTTCATTATGAATGAAGAAAACCAAAGTAATTCATCTTTGTTTCTTCATGGGCAGCCAGTTTAAGAGATTACCTACCTCACTGTTATTGAGCCTGGTGAGTGGGTATGTTGGGTTTCTCTGCTATTGGCTGGGGGTATTGAACTCTGGGTCTATACTGTATATCTCTGTCATTCTTACAGAATACAGTATATGTTTTTTATTCAGATATCCTAGTATATAAACGGACTTGGACTGATAGTTCATCCATATTATTGACAGACTTCTGCCCATTTTACAGCCACTGGGGTGCACCAGTCCATCTGGAAATAAAGTTGCTATAACTGCTGAAACTATTAGAATTTTTATTTGAATCAAGTTGATCTTCTAGTGTAGATTTAAAGTATTTCTGATAAAAACCTTTTAAATGGCACATAAAATCAAAACAAAAACTGTGGCTTTACATGTTGATCAGATAGATCGTTCTTGTTTAAAAGTAGGTGGTTCTCAAACAGATTCTTGATGTTTTGGCAGTCTGTCCCACATTGCACCTTATTGCACCACGTTTACACCTACGTTGCCTGTTTGGGATAAAAGCACAGGCTGTTCAGTGTTTTACACTGTCTTGAGCAGATGTGTCCAAACTTGCTCCTGGAGGGCCACCTTCATGCAAAGTTTAGCATCAGTAATTCAAATCAGTAAAAGTTTGTAGTAATCAAGACTTACTGGGTTCAGGTATGTTTAATTACAGTTGGACCTAAGTGCTGCAGGAAGATGATATTCCATGAGCAAAATTGGACAACCCTGTCTTGAGGTACTATTTCGGGGGTGTACAGTCCTGCTCCTGGAGGGCCATTTTCATGCAGAGTTTAGTTTCAACACACCTACCTGGAAGTATCTAGTGCAGGGCTGAGCAACTTCAGTCCAGGAGGGCCACTGTCCTGCAGAGTTTAGCTCCAACTAGAGATGCACCGATTGCAATTTTCTTGGCCGATTCCGATTTCCGATTTTTCGTTAGTGTGATCTGCTGATACCGATTTTAAAAAATTAAATAGAGATTAATGCTTAACATTAAAGTTATAAAACGTATTCAGTCAAGAGCAGAAAATTATTTTCTTTGTCTTTTGTTCTTTGATTAACATGACAGACAGCAGCATAAATATTGGACTGCGGTCCCTTTAAGAGTTTATCCACGGACCCAATATATCCACGGACCCATGCGTTCTCTTTCTCAACTATTTAACGTTCCAAAACTGACTGTGTTTAACTGGATACTCGCCAAGACGGGCATTTTGACATAATTTTGTATGTATTTGAACGTTTTAGCGCAGTTAGCCACTCATTTTGGTATTTGTGGCTCATAAGCTGTTTGAGACTGAGCGCGGATTGTGCGCTCCACTAATA
>NW_015641295.1:1097125-1118659 GCF_001515625.1 Sinocyclocheilus rhinocerous
GTGTGAGAGAGAAGGGGTCGTCGGAGAGATGAGAGTGAGAATGCGCGGCTGATGTTATTGCCTGTGCCGCTGGTAACAAAACGGATCGGCTCGAAATCGTTAAGAAGTGAGACTGACCGACCGATCACCGATCCGGGCCGATCATGAGGAAAACCGGCCGATTCCGATCCCTGGCAGATCGATCGGTGCATCTCTAGCTCCAACCCTAATCAAACACACCTGCCTGTAGCTTTCGAGTGATCTTGAAAACATTGATTAGCTTGTTCAGGTGTGTTTGATGAGGATTGGAGCTAAACTCTGCAGGACAGTGGCCCTCCAGGACCGAAGTTGCCCAGCCCTGATCTAGTGATTCTGAAGACCTTGATTAGCTGGTTCAGTTGTGTTTAATTAGGGTTGGAGCTAAACTGCTGCTAGGTGGCCCTTCAGAATATGACACCCGTCTTTTCACAATTCATGCTTTAAATGCTCCCCACCCCCCCGTTATAATTTGTGTAAATTTTCTGTAAATTTTGTCTTTTCAGAAAACCTACATTTGATACAAACAGTAAATATTCAGGTACAAAAGGTGACATCGACACAAATTAAAAACGAGGCTGTGGCTGTGAGGGACTGAAGTGTTCAAATTAAACATGGCATCTACTCTGACAAAGGTCTGCTGGTTGCCTCAGTTACCCAGTTTTGTCCTTGGCAGAGGTTGTGCACCTGATGTAAGTCTAGAATAGAGGAATTGAATGCGTACGTGTGCATGACTGAGTACACATTCTCATAGAGAGAGGGTTTGCCATATTTACTTCACTCGTGTGTTCCTCCAAGCACACTAATACGGCTCATTAGGAGGGATTCCTTTCATTTTCAATTCAGCACAAGAGCTCACTTCTTCCCCTCACGACTCCAGTCACATTTTTTCTGCTCCTGGCTGAGCTGCCCTCCTCTAACCCTCCCTCACACACTCACTTCCATGGAATGCATTGTATAAGAGCCTGATTCATGCAAGACAGTGCCACATCTTTATCCACTCAATGTAACCTATTCTCCAGACATCCCCTGCTCTCCTCAATGCTCTCCCCTTTCATGTCCCTTTGGGTCACTCAATGAGTAGTAAGATTCAAAAGATCATGTTCTCTGTGTTTCTCAAGCCAGTTATGGGATACAGAGTCTAAGTTCCAGTTTCTCATGGTGCACATGATATGCAGTTGCGGTCTTGTGAAATGTTGATTGCCATTGTGTGCAAAGTGAATGGGCCTGTAGAGTGTCACATTTGTACTTTTAGGAACATGCTATGCACACTTTTGACAAACCCATGCTGCTGCTGGCTTCACAGCAGGGGACGTCTTGATCAGTGTGTTCTCAAAGATGACCAAAAATGTTATGAAGAGTCAGCAAGAATTGGGTGGCTGCTAGGGTTTTGCTAACTGGCCCATGTGTCATATATTCTGGTCCAAGATAAAGGCTCAGGCCCATTCTTTTAGACATTTCATCCATTTTATCGCCCACCAGGACTATGTCCAAACACCCATGGCAGTGTTTCCCAACCCTGTTCCTAGAGGCACACCAGCAGAACTCTTTCTAATAAAACACACCTGATTCAACTAGTCAGCTCATTAGTAGACTCCAATATGGGACAGGGCAATTTTGGCCCTCAACATCCACTTTCCTGCAGAGGTTTGCTTTCCAGTAATCCTAAATACCTTAATTAGCTTGTTTAGGTGTGTTTGATTAGGGTTGTAGTTGTAAGCTCTGCAGAAAAATGGATCTCAATGGCCAGAGTTGCCCACCCCTTCTCCAAGACCTGAAATGCATTGATCCTTTAAGGCAGGGGTGACCAACGTTGGTTCTGGAGAGCCGCAGTCCCACAGAGTTTTGCTCCAACCTTGATTAAAAACTCACCTGCCTATAGCTTTTTAGTAACCCTTAAACCTTTATTAGTTTGTTCAGGTGTGTTTGAGTAGGAATGAAAGGGTTTAGGGTTCAAGAGAAACTCTGAAGGACTGTGGCTCTCCAGGTCTGACGTTGACCACTCCTGATTTAAGGGAAGATATCCAAGTGTGTACTGTTGGTGTGCCTCTGGGAACAGATTTGGGAAACACTGACTTGTTGGGGAATTCACATTGACAGTAATTAGAGGTGACAAAGCAACTAGAAGTCATTCCGACCATATGAGAGGTTTGACTTGTTGACATCTAGATATTTAAATGTCTTTAAAGTGAAATAAACTTTAGAGACAAGCCACAGACTACCAGATTTGTGCACAAACAGTTCAGGACATTTCTGCACCAAGTTTCTTATTTAAAGTTAGAGGTTTGTTCAAATCCCTTACACAGTATGTCCTAATGGTGATGCTTGTCATAGAAACCACTGCTAAGGAAAGGGTCAGAAAAGAACCTAATGTCTAGGAGGGCCTCTCATCATTCCAACAAGCATACCTGCACACTGACCCCCTCTCATTATTACATTTAGACTCAAGCTGTGAAAGCTGCTTTTATCCCTCATTCACACTGATGCAGAAGGCAGCAGGCATTGATTTTTTGCACTCTTTGTTCCAGCAGCTGTCTACAGCGAGATTGCTTTGGATGTGAGAGAAGTCTTTCCTCCAAACACACACACCAGTAGCCAAAGTCTCAAGCCATATGATGAACCTTTTTGGACGTGACATTTGCAGTCAAAATGTAACTTTCCAGAAAAAATACTAATTACCAGAATATTGATAAATTGTGTCTATAATCTGATTTAAGACCTGCAGAAAGAGACCGGACATCTGAAACAATATAGTCCGGTTTTGATTTGGGAAGTTGAACTAAGGCCTGTTTCACACTGCATGCAGAAGTAGCACGAAGGAAGCATTTAAGCAATATTTGGGCCATATTAAATGTTACATATTTCACACTGCCCACTTAGTGCAGTGCTGCGTAGCAGAAGTGTTCTGTATGTATCTTTTTCTGTCACTGAGGCTTTTTGTGCAGTACATACTGCAGCATGCTCAACTTGGTATGGTTAAAATGTAGTATAAACCTATTCATCAATATTTTTGCAATATAGGCAACATGAACATAAAATAATGGGATGAACTACTTGATACGGACTTGATACAAGTTTAACATACAGTAACACAAATAAATGCAGTAAATACAGAAAAAAACGGAGTTATTCAGTAGTAGTTATTCAATTTACATGTTAAATTTTGTTTGTATGAGATTAACCTAACCTAACATTAAATGTGTATAAATAAGTTATATATATATATATTATAGTTTGTCTGAAAAATGTTTATTGATAACTAACTATTTAGAGTACGGAATCCTCTATTCCTTCTGTTGAAGCCATAAAATATGAAAATGTTAGTATTATCGCACACTGTAGATACACAATGCAATTTATTTCAAAACTCTGTTATGTAGCACTTTATTCCAGTAAAATACAATTTAAAAGTTCTGCTAAAATTGTAGATTTTTTTAATGCTATGGTTGACATTTTCGTAGAATTGCCACATGCTGGACAAAGTTAATTAGATTTTGACATGAGAAGATCTCCCAGATACTGAGGCCTGTTCATGCCTTGCTATACTAAGTACAACTAATATGAAGTACAGCTCTTTCATACCGGTATGTCTCCTGTGTCATGTGCTGTGGGCCTGTAAACCTTTCTGGGTGTTTAGTTTGCGTGCATGACTTTATTTACGTCTTACTCCTGTTTCTCTCAGCCATGTGTCTGTATTTAGAACTGCTGTGCTCTGGGCTTGTGTATCACGGGGGGGCCTCATTACCACTTGCTCGTGTTCGTATGTCAGGTCATATATTAACTCTAAGTCTGTTACTCGTGTAAGGTCCGCCCACTGGTCCAACGACGGTAGCCAGTGATCCGGTAGAAGGATTCTCGCGTGTTGCTGTCTTTCCTTTTATACAGCACAACAATATTAAATTAAATACATTTTCTTGTGTTTTACCTCTTTTATTCATCTGACTCCAAAAACAGATGTTGATTCTCGTGAGAGTTCCTTGTTTTTTCAGACTGTGACCTTCTTCTGAACCAGCCAAATGGCATCAATAATCTTACACTCGTCTCTGAACGAGAGCAGAACCTAACCTCATAGGGAATCTCGTAACGAGAATATGTTCTCTGAAAGTGTTACGTTCTGACAGGAAACAATCTATTGCCCGAAACATGACAAAATGAGGTTCCTCCTTGTTTTATTTTCAGCTAAGATGTCAAATGGCACACGTGCAGAGTTTATAATCTCAAACCTATTAACTAAAAAGAGGTCAGGGTGTTTTTTTTTTTTTTTTTGGTCATTAAGTTTAGTGTATTGAGGACCTTGCAAATATCTCACTCCTAGGTTCTTGTCAATTCATGACGAGCTTATCCCTAATAAATTAGCCTGAAAATCAATATTTAAGCAGTTTCTGAGGCAATAGTTGCAACTTCATGTTTTGTCACATTAAACTGTGTAACTTTCCTGTGGTTTAAGTTTCCCACAGTGATGAAAGGGCTCAATTCAGAACTGAAAGATGTTACATAACTGTCAGCAAACCAACCCCCCATCCCCCAGCCCCCTTGATAGCCACTGTTTTAAAGCAGATACTGGTTAGAAAAATATGTTTTCTATTAGCAGATTTTGAATCTGTCAGCCTCTGCTTATGGACACTGTGTCTACAGGCCTCAAGAGATGAAATGTCCAGAAAGCCACTGTCACTGTGCTGACAAAAGAAAACCAGACAGTTGGATGGTTGTTCTTTTGATCTTTGGGGGGAAACTTGTCATGCTGTGGTTAACTGTGATCGGCTAATCAACAGGAATGCACATGGTTGCTTTATGACAGCCCTGCAGTTTGGCAGGAGAGGCAAGATGACAGCTCACTACGGGGCAAAATGTAAAAGCCAGTGACCATGACGCCTGATGTTGATGATATTTTAGCCCTTCACAGAAAGATAACTTCATAACTTGGCGTTTCTTGAATATCCCCACCTAGTATCTAAGGATGTGAGCTGTGGTGATAAGCAGAAGTATTGTGTGAAGACATCTGGTCTTAAACACTTGAAGAGGAAGAACTGCTGTCTGTTTTTGCCAGACCAATGTGACCGAAGAGCTGGTAGATCAGATAATTTTTCTCTTTTGCGTAAGATTTCAGCCTTTTTATTATTCCAAGTCCAACCTCTAAACTGTACCGCTGGTCATTTTAATCTTCTTGCATATGAATCCGCGGGGTACAATTAACAAATCGCACCAAGCATGCACTTTTAACCTCAGGTCATCATAAACAATAACTGCCAGTGTACTGGGTTAATTGAAGTCTCAGGGCTGAGCACAACACTGGCTTTCCAGCAGACCTCCTCCTTCATCTGAATGGCTAACACAATAGATTCACTACATATACATGCTCAATTACCTTTCATACAACATAAAACACCTTCGAGTCATCAGTAGGGGGTCCAACTGTCATTGTTCCAGAATATTTATCTTCTAATGTCTCTTTTATATCTGCAGTCTAAAAGATCATCTTTGTTTTTGCCCTGTTGAAAACATTTGGGGGTTAATTCAATGCTGACAATGACTGACTGAATGAGAAAAATAAATATAAGTCACATACGAGCAGTCACACTGTATATCACATTAGCGCTTTGAGTCACACAAGTTTGAGTTCTAGCTCTTCTATCTTTGCTGCAACTGTTCATAAAATTAAATACACTAAAATAAAAAAGCTAAATAAATAAATAAAATATGAATGAAGACATGAATGACACTATAAACTATTGCAGTGCGCAGAAGTTAGCCAATATGTTATTTACATATATGTTGCCATTTTTATGCAAGAAATTAAAGGATGTTTTATCATTATTATTATTATTGTTATATATTTTTTTAACTGATTATTTATGGTGCATCTCTCTCTCTGGTGTGTGAGAAGATGAATTTAATAAATAGTTGCAGTAGAAAAAAAGATCAGCAAACTGTTATGTGTTTAAGTTCAGTAAAAAACATGATATAACTTATTGTGTTTTTATGAAGCAGTTAAGTGAACAATTCAATAATTCACTCAAACATGCAATAACGGTCATTGGTCATCACACAATGAATCTGAACAAATATTTTTGACCGACAGATTCAAAAGATTTGAGTCAAGGGGATGAATCAAATTCTACACTTCTACATGTAAAATAAAAGATGAGCTACAGCACATTTTAGGTTTGGTAAAAAAACAAAAAAATTCTTCCTCTGAAAGACATCCTGGTACCAATTAAAAAAAAAAAAAAAAAAATCAGATTTGATTTGAGTGCAGTATGCATCAGATGGTCAGTAAATGGACTGTAAGTGTGCTATCTAACAGTTGAGACTGAAATAAACAACTTGTCTAACGTTATAAGTGGATCTCACAAAAGTAATAGGTTTTGATGAGACGATTTGAAGGAGGGATATCCTCACAGCCTACACAGGGCAGGGTTAATTGCCACTGTCATGGCTGAGTGGCCAAGAGGTTCACTCATGCCTGAGACTGTGACACTTCAGCAAAATAATTGAGTTTCTCACATTGACTGTCCTGTCACTGCTTTGTGTTTAAACACTGGCGACACGATGTGAAATCTCATCTTTGGCTTTGCATACACTAGCCTGTGATTTTATCTCTATTACTTTCTTCTCGTTCCTGAGGTGATGGACGTGACACCTTTTATCTATCACTCTGGGAGCTGTACAAATACACTGCAGAAGTCGAGAGTGAGATCTACGGGCTCGGCGCCTGCATTAACTTAAGAGCTTTGCAGACATTTGAGTCCTTGACCCAGCTCAACCTGTGCCTACGTATTCCCTCACATCCACACGCTGTCCCCCGCTGCTTTCTGCCTCTTTGATGCGACATGCCCACCTGCAGCTGTCTGTAGTACTGAGCTATTGCATAATTAATTTGTAATGTGTGTAACTAGTCATAATTTGATGGGAAACAGCTGCTTAATGATGAGTAAAATGAAAGGAGGATGGTAAGTTTCAGTGCTGTGTTTGGTAGCGGTTGTAACGGTTCAGTTTTCAGTTTGTGTCATGGTTCTGTGGTGAACGTTTCACTGCCATCCGGTAAATATTTGATATATTGGTTTATTAAGTACATTCAGGAATACAGATGTTGCTGGTATTACCACAATTGAAATACACTGCACTGGAAAATTACAAAAACAAGCAAACAAAAAACTAAAAAATTTCTGGTGTGTGTGTCTCTCTCTAATTCAAATTCAAATTAGCTTTATTGGCATAGTTTACATTTGACTGGTGGTGGGTATTAATTTCATAACCTGATCACACATTTTTTTAGATTTACTGAAAATTTTACAAGGTCTTTTTTGCTGCACCCAAGATAATTTCTCCACTTTATCCCACTTCTCCTCCTTATAACTATGGAAGACCGTTTCCGCCACTGAATAAAAAAAAAAAAAAGGTAATTGCGACTTTTTATCTCACAAATTCTGACTTTATTTCTCGCATTTGTGAGTTTAGGCCTACGTCTCGCAATTCGGACTTTTTTTCTCAGAATTGTGAGATATAAACTCACAATTGCGAGTTATAAAGTCAAAATTGGGAGATATAAATGCACAGTTTTGACTTTTTTTCTTGCAATTGTGAGTTTGTATCTCGCAATTCTAACTTTTTTTGTGAGATATAAACTCGCAATTGCGAGTTATAATGTCCAGTTATGAGGAGAAAAAAAGACTATGTTCTCAGAATTGGGAGTTTATAACTCACAATTCTGACTTAAATCGCAGTTGCGAGTTAATATCTCACAATTCTGAGAAAAAAAATCAGAATTGCGAGTTTGTATCAGGCAATTATGAGAAAAACAAGTCAGAATTGCGAGATGTAAAGTTGAAATTGCGAGAAAAAAATTCACAATTACCTTTCTTATTTTTGATTCAGTGACGGAAACGGGCTTCCATATATAACAGCCCTAGTTGGAATAAAAAAAAGTATATTAAAAATAAATTAGTAGGCTATTAGGGTTGGGCGATATCTTATCGTTTGCGATATACTGGTAAAAATTCTCCCCACGATAAGAATTAGTCTTCCCGCGATAATAACGATAAAGTCTAGTTGTTGACATATATTTCTGTGTGCGACAGTGCGGCGCGACATCGCGGAAGGCGGACGTGAAATTGAGGAGGAGTAGCCTATGCACGTGTGCGATACAGTTTTGCATGTGTATGAGCCTGTTTACAAACCTGTTGTCCAACAAAGATATAATTTATTGACATGCTTTTTCTCCAAATTAACTTAATAACATAGTCGAGTGCTTGAAATACTTCTTTTTGTGACCAGACGTGGGTTCATATACAGAATGATAGTATTATATACAGTAATAAAGGCCATGTCGATTAACATTGCATTATAAATATACTTTTCTTATAAAAATACTCAAGATTGAAAAACACAGATAAACTATATATTTTGTGCAATCGTATGTTTATTTTCCTCAAGTTTCATCAATTAAAATGTCTCTATCTCCGTTGTGCGTTTTATTCAGCGATAACTGGATACCTTCCTGGAACGTCGTCAGTAATATTACTTCTGCTATGGATATGTGGAGTTTCTGTGCAAGAGCGCCCTCCGGCTTCCAGTATGAATTAAACAGTCTTTACATTACGTGTGTACTCATTAATGCTCACAACACCCTATTTTGGGTAAAAATAGGAAAGATAATACTTTTCTCTAAAGAAACAGGATTCCCTGAATTATCGTCATTGATATCGTTATCGCAATAAATACCAGAAATATCGTGATATATTTTAAAGCCCATATCGCCCATCCCTATAGGCTATAGAAAAATGCTTATGCTGCTTTCAAGTGCACCTGGGAAACTCAAACCCCAAAAAGTGCATCTGAATTCAGATTCTCTTATTATATACATGGCATCAAAATTAAATGATTTGTTATGTAAAGCAAACAGTGAAAGTCAAGTGATTAACTTTCCACTCCTGCACCTATAAAATGACTGAAATACAGCATGTAAAATTAAAATAACTTGGAAAATCATTTACTATGATATTATCTATATTATACATCAGTGTTTCTGCAATGTTTTAAATCGACACTCCACTTCCAATGTCACAACTCCGCAACTCGTGTCCCATTTCCCACATGTAAATACAACCTTATTTTGTCATTCATGTGTTTGGAACGCCTAATTACAATATTTCCACTTACAGGGAACATTATTTGAATATCATTCCTTGTTCTTGAATGTCATACTGATATTCTGTATTTCCTCCTTTCCCGCAGGAGGCGCTGTCCATTTCACTTGGAGGTCCCCAGACTGTCAGGAGAGCACACGGTCTGAGAACAGGTGCCAGGTCTGCTCTCTTCTGTCACCCCAGTGCCACTCTGACAGCCCAGGTGAGTGTTTCACACAGTATGATTTATTCACAGCCAGAGCTACTGTGCAAAGCTATGCTATGCTAAGCCCTATCCCAAATGCCGACCCAAAGCCCTCAGAGTCGCATTCAGACTCTACAGCAGTGATCCTTAAATCTGGCTCGCGAGATCCACTTTACTGCAGAGTTTAGCTCTAACCCTAATCAAACACACCTGAGTTTGCTAATCAATGTCTTCAGGATCATTAGAAAATCATGGTTGGAGCTAAACTCTGCAGGAAAGTGGATCTCGCGAGCCAGATTTGAGGATCACTGCTCTACAGTTTCCTTGGAGTGTGACATCTCATGTTTCTGTTTAAAACCTGGGTGAAGCTATTACAGTCTACTCTATACTAATAGAAATGGTATCAAAATGTTGTCTAAATTGTCCTTTTGAGGTGTAACTTTTTTCGGTGGAGGAACAGTTGTTTATGCATCGACAGTGTAATTCCCTTTGGTGGAGTTTACAGAGTTCAGCTCCATGTAAAGACTTGCTGCATCATGTTGCATAATAGTTACATCACATCATTGTATATTTGAAACATTTATTTAAATGTGTTGTATTTTACACTTAAATACATTTTTAAAATATACTGTTATTTATTAGTCAATTATTTCCCAGTTCTTTTTTATGAACAAAATTATGAGGGATGAAAAAGAATGACTTTTTATATTATTTTGCCAGTGTTAATCAACATTTTGAAGATTCAGTCCACAGACATGAAAGCAAAATTGACCTCATTTAGGCTATGCCTATATTAACCAGGATACGTTTGAAAATGGTGTTTTTGTTTCAAAATGCTCTCCATCCACACTAGCCTTTTCCAGATGTTTCTCATCCACAATGAAACGTTGGAAAGCCCTACATTTGCCTTATAAAATCCCATAAGAGCTCACTGAGATGATGCAGACAGAATTGACACAAAGATCAAACTCTATTCTTCTGGCAAGATTATTTCACTGATGTGTCCAGGTTGCACTCAATCACCATTATATGTTTGGTCTAAAACACAACTGCCTCGTATTTTACAGCATTTGCAAGTACGTTTTCTGTGATCTTTGCAGTACTGTGATATGAAGAGTGTACAAATGAATATCTCCAGCAAGAGTGTGAACGTGAACAGCACATAAGGCACAATATCAGTATAAAGATATGTATTGGTGCAGTATGTGCCACGTCACTAGACGTGTCATCACTTTTGAATGCCTCTGTTTTCACAGTCCACACTATTACGTGAAAACAGCATTTTAAAATGTATCCACTTGAGAGAGCATCTTCAAAAACACAAATCTCAGAGAAAAAGTATTCAAATTAGTGTACATGTAGCCTTACTTTCTTACTATACTGTATTATTATGCACAATCCATCAGTGCTTGTTATTCCAAAGAAAAAGTGAAAGTCCATCCAAAGTGCACACACACAGCAGTGAACGTGAACACACACCCAGAGCAGCGGGCAGCCATTTTTTTGCTGCGGCGCCCGGGGAGCAGTTGGGGGTTCGGTGCCTTGCTCAAGGGCACCTCAGTCGTGGTATTGAAGGTGGGAGAGAGCGCTGTACATTCACTCCCCCCACCAACAATCCCTGCCGGTACGAGACTCGAACCCGCAACCTTTGGGTTACGAATCCGACTCTCTAACCATTAGGCCACGACTTCCCCCAATGTTCTTTGGTGTAAAAGTTACACCTCAAAAACAATGTTCTTTCATCAGAAAGTAAAAGTTTTTTACAGTGCGTGTACAGTCAAACTTTTAAAGTATGCTCCATGCGTGAACACAGACGTTCAACACACAAGCACATTTCATTCTTGTCCAGGGTCTACGCTATTCCTTTTTAAAAGTTATGAGTGTTTAAAAAAAAAAATAGAATAGAATTGCATGCATCACGCAATCCCCTCACATGAGTGCTCGTTAATCCGGGCGTCTTTTGTTGTTGTCGTTATTCTGTCTCCTCCATTACTTTTCAACTGTGAACAACAGTGTTATCACCATGTAAACAAACTAATTAGTGCAAAAGGCACATATGCAAGCAGCACATACAGTATGCATGGGGCTTTGTGTGTTTGATGGTGAAAATGTGTGCCTTGTGCTCTGTATGCATACCCTAACGTACATGTAAAAACCAAAGTATATTTTGGCCTTAACAACTTGCTCCATCCCTCATTGGAGGATATCATCAAGCTCTTTCTTTTCACAATCCTGTCAATTCCCAATCAACTTCATTTAAACATTTGTAAAATTGGGTGCATGTTCACATCTCATGTTGACTTCACCTGCAATTTTCATTTTAAGGTCTGAGTGTTTATCTCTAGTGAATTATGATTCAGACTCCCAGGAGCTTTTTATGGTGCTGTGTGCAATTTAGTTCCTGATGAGCAATCCCAGCATAATCAAATTGATGTCTCCTGTAGTAGCGTTCTTTAGCATGATCATTTCATCCTGGTTTCTACTCATTGTGATTCCCTTAGACAGGAGATCAATTCTGCTAAATCTACCCAGGGAAACATTAGTATTGGCTTTTTCTGCAACACTAGTTTGGTTTGCGAAACCAGTGTGGCGTACGCATGATATTAAAACATCCCTGTAAGGTAAAGTGTTCACATATATTAAAGGAGACATATTATGCCCCTTTTTACAATATGTAATATAAGTCTCTGGTGTCCCCAGAATGTGTCTGTGAAGTTTCAGCTCAAAATACTCCGTAGATCTGTGTGGCAGCAGATATATACATTAAATAAATCAATAAATCCACTGCTCTCGTCTGCTTTGAGGCTGGGACTCTAAACAGTGTTCTGTGCTCGTCTGTGTAGCCAAAGACAGAACAGTTAGCATGTTTTGCTCACAAACTTTCACCGTGGCATTAGAACTAGTACGCCGTTGTCACTTGCAAAATCAAAATGACAGCGCCGTGGGTGTAAACTTACAAATTAAGTGGCGGTAATATTATAATGAGATCCCTTTGCCACGTCACCAAGGGAGCGAAATCAGACGCACTCGTTTTCTCAGACGCTTGCAGAAAAAGGCTTACCAAAACAAAGTTACTGGGTTAATCTTTTCACATTTCCTTGGTTGGTAGATGCACCAGGGACCTGATTATAGCACTTAAAACCTGGAAAAGTCAGATTTTCATGATATGTCACCTTTAAATAGGGATGTCTGTGTATTTTCTTCCTTCCAGTGCCTACGACATGGAAAATGTATGATAAGATGATATTTGTTGTGTGAGTGCTCGCAAGCCTTCTCACTGGTGCATTAGTATGATTCAGCATGTGTGTGTGTGCATTTTTTTTTATTATTGAAATGTGGGAAAAAAAATGGTGTGACCTTTAGAGAAGTCCCGTTTTCAAAGTGTTGAGTGTGAAGTGGAGGCGTTCTTTTTCCTACCCGAGGGATTTGATGAAGGAATAGATTATAGCACATTATCAACCTCTTTAGGATAGTAGAGATAGAGCGCTCTCTCTCCTTTCACCTTTTTCTCTCAGACTGTGTCCTTACTGCTGCAGAGTGTATGATTTTATAGAAAGGAAAGAAGCATGCGTGTATGAAAAATAGTAGGTCCAGCAGCACACCAGATGTAGGCCTACTTAAAGTCAGTTAAACCCATTTCAGCTGGATAATCTGATGTATTTCCAAGTGAAACAGGATGTCAGAAACAATTATCTGTTGTCATTATTCTTTAACGTATTTGTGCATTGACTAGGGCAGTCTAAAAAAATGATTTGTGCTTACCATTGCTGTCAGATTTTATTCCTGATTTGAATATTTAATTATTTCATTTCATTTCATTCAAATTATGTCCAGAAAGTTAAAGGGGTCTCTCTCAGCAGGTGCACTGCTGTTATGCACTTCCAGCGAAATGGATAAGTACACTCAAATTAATAAAAAGGATACCATTTTTAACTTTATTCAAAAATCAGTGACTGATGCAATCTTTGTTATGGAATATACTTGTTTGTTCACACAGTTCACAACATTTATTTCCCCTTTATTTTCACGATCTTAAAAGATCTCCGTTCTCACTTTCATACTAAACACATTACACTTACACTTTCATATATTCTATTAAAGTCAATGATACAACTCGAATGGAACCATTTAATATCATATAAAACACAATATCTGAGCTGTCAGCAGATATAGAAACCATCCCCAAAATAGAATCCCCTGTCGTTCAATGCGGACCGCAGTTGCTTCTGTTGCTTTAGGACAAAAACAGATTAACATAGAAAAGATATACCCTTTATTGCGTCTCACGTCTGGTAAGTAAACCGTGTAAGCAGTTGGGATTTCATTTTAGCTTTTGAGATTTGATTGGATGGTAAAAGAGGTGGAATGTGTTAGGCTATGGTGTGAATGGTTATAAATATGTTTCAACACCCACATGGCCTCAGTTACTTTAGAAGAAAGGTTAGAACATGCTTGCAGATTAACCGATGACTTGATAATTAATAAATATTGGTTTTAAAGGGTTGATTAAGAGGAAACATTTTGGGCTCCCCAAACAACCTTTATGTGAATCCCAGCAGGCACCAGACGTCAATATAATGTCAGGTTGACGTTGGACCCCAACATCAGACAGATGTTGCATTTTGATTGAGAATAAAAATTGGGTGGACGTCAGTATTTGACATCAATTTGACGTTGACGTAATGTTGGATTTTGGTTACACAACCTAAAAACAACAAAATATCAACATCCGCAGACGTCGGTATTGGACATCAAATTAACCGTGACATTACACGTTGAATTGACATTGAATTTTGGTCAACCGATGTCGCAACCGAAATTTAACCAAATATCAACGTCTTATGACATTGTGTGTCTGCTGGGATAGTTCTTAAAAGAACTTTCGTTTCTTATGTTCTTATGAGCCTGTTCCTGTGGCTCAGTGGTAGAGCATTGCGTTAGCAGCGCAAAAAGGTCGTGGGTTCAATTCCCAGGGAACACACATACTGGTAAAAAATGTATAGCCTGAATGCACTGTAAGTCGCTTTGGATAAAAGCGTCTGCTAAATGCATAAATTATTAAATTATAAATTATATGTTTGGAGAATCGGAAGAAACTTTTTCCATTATAAAGAAGATTTGTGCAATGGAAAGTTTACATGGCTGTTAAAGGCTCTTCGTTGAGAGCTTTTAATTTTAAGTTTTATTTTAAGAGTTTATCTGACCAGTAGCAGATTGCGGAAACCTCTTTGGAAACTAGTGCTGTCAAACGATTAATCGCGATTAATCGCATCCAAAATAAAAGTTTTTGTTTGCATAATATATGTGTGTGTTCTGTGTATATTTATTATGTATATATAAATACACACACATGCATGTATATATTTCAGAAAAATGTTGTTTATATATTAAATATATTTATTTATAATATAAATTATATGAATATAAATTTAGTTCTGTAAATACATGTAAATATATACTGTATGCATGTGTATTTATTTACATATGCATAATAAATATACACAGAACACACACATATATTATGCAAACAAAAACTTTTATTTTGGATGCGATTTAATCGCGATTAATCGCTTGACAGCACTATTAAAAACAGTCCTTATTTTTGCATATATTATTATTGTTATTGATAGAGAAAATGAACAGTTGAAGTAGTACTACAGAAGCGCTTTAGTGCCTCTTACTGCACTCATGCAACATGTTTGTGCTCCGATGTTTCAGGACAGCGATGCGTGAAATAGAGTTTGCAGGTCTAGAGGGTCTGCGTTTATACTTCAGTAGATGATAGACTCGGGGGTTTGTTCAAATGAAAGCTGTTGTGGATTTATGTGCCCAGTCTATAATATCATGCAAAAACAGTTTACTGAGCTTGTACAAATGTATAAACTTGGTTGTTCCACAGTGTATTTGCCTATTAAACAATATCAAAAGATTAGGCAATATTTTGACAAACTTCATGTTCCGCTACACTGTGTAACCTAATTAATAAATCTCTTCAAGGCTGCATGTCTCTCTCCGTGTCTCTGTCTGTCTCTCTTGCTGTCTCTCTCTCTCTCGCTCTCTCGCTGCATTGCTGTATTGAGGATCAGGCGCTGCATCGATTGCTCTGAACTGCAGCTCTCTTCCTCCACTGACAGGTTATCTCTCAGAGAGGTAGCGAGAGAGCTGCGCTCAGCATTATTTTCATATAGACGTGATTTATCGCTCTGTCACACACCCACGCACGCACGCACGCACGCACACACACACACAGATCGGGAATTACCCCTAACAAACAGCATGTCACTTTGAGAGAGATGCCGGATTGGTTAACCGACACAGCTAGGAAAGATTGAAAATTGACCTTTCACTAAGGCTGGCCTTAATGGTCCTGATCATTCAGAGCCTTAGTAACTGTTTCTGTCTGGCATTGTCTTGCAGTTACTCTTTTCTAATGAATGTTAATGGAAGTCCTCTTTGTTTGTATTGTTTTAAACAAAATGTCACTGAAATTATGCATACATCAAAACATTTTTTTTTAAAAAATAAATAAAATTCTGGGTTAAAAACAACCCAATGTGGGTTATCTTGGCGATGCAGCAATTGGTCAAATAGTGACGAACCCAGCTGGTTTGGGTTAAATGTTCGAACATGCTAAACCATAGTAAAACTAGTGTTTAAAAATTATAACATTGCTGGGTTAAAATTTTAAAATGAACCCAAAATGGGCACTGCCAACAGTTATAATCAAAAGGTTAAGAACACCTAGAAATGGGCAAAACATATAGGCAAAATTAGACAAAATTATAGGCAAAGTTGCATGGCATGCTGTGAAAAACGGTTTCTATTGGGCAGAAACCTCCTGCCAGACCTGTACAGTGTTTACTGCATTTCAGCCTTTCAGCCTTTTTACAAGGTTCAGAGTTCATATACAGAGAGTCACAAATTTAGTGACCTATAGAAATAGTGACGAATTGTAAGTATTGTGTCTTAATTTTATGTCATAACTTTCTGTTTTACATTTTTCAAAGCATTTGCTTTTATTATATTTGCATGTGTTTGTGTGCTTTATAGTACACAACTTTTGTGGACATGGAATCTAGCATAGTAGTATCTAATATATTTTTATATTTTTGTACCAGTATTTACACTTTTGTACCTCGGCTATTTAGTTTAATTATAATACTTATTTACAAAATAAATGGTTATTATGATTATTATTAATAAAATAACATTAGTAATAATACATCGTTTTTTATTGTAGTTTATTTATTTATTTGACAAAAGGCAGAAATAAAACAATAATGTAAAATGTATTCTTTAAAATGGTTGTTTGACACCAAAACATAATATATAATTCCACTAATTAAAAACAAATTGTTGTGAACAGGAAATATTTATATTTTTCTAGGATGTAGTCCTTCCTTTGAGTTTTTAAAATTAGAGGTTGACCGATATGGGTTTTTCACTGGCCGATGCCGATATTTAGAAATCAGGGCAGCCGATGGCCGATATATGATGCCGATTTTTTGGGCCGATATGTTTGGCTGATTTTTTTTTTTTTTTTTTCTTCATCTCATAAAAGTGAGTTTTGAGTAAATTCTTATTGCAGGGTACAAGATAGTAATAGTAGTAGTAGCCTAATTTGAAACGTGCAGTGATCAATTTATTCAATGAAGTAATAACTCAATGTATGGGAAACACTGGACACTTCTATAAGTCAAATGGCCAAGTGATAGCAAAAATAAAAGAGTTCACACATATTACACAGCCTGCTGCTCATAACTGCTTAAGAGTGCGCTGGCCACGAGTGATGACATCGTGGAGGCTATTGTCGGACCCACACACACATTTCATGAGGAAAGTTATCGTGCACATTATAATCAGCCCAGATGTTTCATCTGAATGGCATGTTTCTACTTTCACATGCAAATGACTTGTTGCACTTATGAATATGATAACTTTCCTTCATCAATTCTAGTAGAGTAAAACATAACTACGCTTTCGAAATGGTCTGTTTTGCCCTGCCATCATTAGCTGAAGCTGTGTGTGAAAAAGCTGCGGCTGCAGAGTGTGAGCTGCTCACGCCGCCAGAGAGAGATTCTCGGTACGGCGTTCCGCAACAACGCTTAGCTGCCCGCAGATGCGCCTGCCTATAAATCGGCCTAATTTGCAGCACAATCGGTCGATGCCGATTAATTAAAAAATGCCAAAAATCGGCCGGCCGATCAATCGTTCGACCTCTATTTAAAATCTAGACGAAAATTTTAGTTCCATATTGAAAATCAGTGGACATGCATATGGACTAGTTTCTTTTGCTCTGATTCAAGGCATTCACACATTCCAGCTGCTTTTCTGCACTTTTGTTCTGTCTGTAAGGGAGCAATATCAGAAAGGTGCTGCTTAGAGAGGCCACTGCTCTCTTCAGTCAAATCTGCAAAATGGTCTTCCACAACTTTCTCCATGGCAGAAGCCTGTTTTCAACAGGCAAATGTTAGCATTCTTATACTTGCAGGCAGACACTCTGTCACTCTGCCTAATAAGAGAATAGCAAGTCTTGCTTGGACTGAGTTAGACTCTGTCATTCTTCATGAGTGTGTGCCGTGAGTCCAGAGAGCCGTCCTATTAAAAACATCATTTAATAAGATCCTTTATGTGCCACCTCTGACAGGCTCGCTCGCAGTGTCCTCCAGATTCAGATGGTACTAATTTATAGTCGGACCAATTCACACTTTACACAGATGTCTAGATTTTAACTCCATAAATGTCTGTGTTGTCCTCAAACAACTTTCAGGATCAAATTATCTGATGTAACTTTGGTGTCCTCTAAGGAATGTAAACCCGTTCGGATAGGAATCGCGGTATATTGCTTTTTCACATTGCTTCTCATTTATTCTGACCTTAGGCAAACTGCACACTAACTAAAGCTGAATTTCTTCTGCTCCTTTACTATGTATTCAGAACCTTTGCCAACTTCGTGGCTAAAATAACAACCTGAGTTGGTTGTTTAACATACTGTTGGCATCCCGTTCTTTTTCTTATTTTATACATAACCCTGACAGTTTAGAAGGATTTATGCTTAAAGCACGAAAAAGTCAATCAGGTAAGAAATAGTAAAGAACTGAAATAAAAGTTTCGGTTGAAACTCAAAATTCTGGATTCACTGGGCTAAATTTCATAATGCTAATTTTAAATTAGATTTTCTCTTAATTAGTAATTCTATTAATATGACTTTTTTTTTAAAATTACTATATTCCTTCATTTTTTTGTGACTTTACAATAACATATAGAGACATTTTAATTATTATTTATTTATTTTTGGCACCACCGTGTCCTTTTAGGAGCTTCATAACATCCAGGTGCATAACAGTTCAATATATTGATGCAACGATCTGTATTGACAGAATATTGACAGAATAGACTGTTGTTCTGTCTTTAACAGATGTGTTTTGTAATGTGAATGTCTCCTGTTCTTGTTGTTACCTGACACCCAGAAGTCGAAACAGCTGCACTTTAGGGTGAACCTCCATTTTAAAAAAACACTTCTATGGTGGCAGAGACATAGTCTTTTTTGCCCTCTCAGCACAACCGTGTAACCCTTCTTTGTCTTAAAGAACAGCATTCTGTAGAACTGAGAAAATCAAGTTACTACAGCAGAGTGAAATGAGAACACAGACGATTCAATTCCTTGTGGTATTTTCTGCATCTGCTTCAATTAGATTAGTCTGAGACATGTCACATGGAGAAAGTGTTGTTTAAAGGTGCCCTGAATTCCTCAGAAACACTTCTGCTTAAATAACGTGTGATACGCTAGAGGAGGACGTTTGGAGTGTGAAAAGAGATGCATCACATCCTGTCTGTCAATGTATTATGCTGTACAGTAGGATTGGGCATCAAGGGCTTGTATTGGAACCAAGTGATTTTATGATATTTGGTTCTGTTGGTGTTTTTTCAAACATATGCATATTTTGTTTTGTATGCTGCACACCATTCTGAAACACTGTGTTTCCTGCTATCAGTCTTAAATGCAGGGGTGAATGATTGTTGATTTAAATTTTTCTTTTTCAGTGAATGAAGCACAGCCAGTGACGCACAATTCCAGAGCAAATGACTCTCACAAACCTGTTCTTTTTAATAAATTGGTCAATGACTCAGAAATCCATCTCATACTCCTGGTCTACAGCTCACTCACTGACTGAATTAGTTGGTGCGATTTAATGATTTTTACAATCTGACTCAATCCCTGAACTGCAGGCCATTGCTTTTGGCCATAACCAACTCGAAATGAACCAAAAACTGCTAGTGTGTTAAATTTGGAATGAAATAATTCACCCTAACACACGTTGGCAGCTATGGTTTTATGAAGAACCTTCAACACCAATGGAACATTTCCAATGTATAAAAGCTTCTTTATAGTGTAAAAAAAATGGTCACACTTTATTTTAAGGTCCAGTTCTCGCTATTAACAAACCATTTACTCCGACTTTTGGCCTCAATAAACTCCTAATTTGCTGCTTATTAATAGTTAGTAAGGTAGTTGTTAAGTTTAGGTATTAGGGATGTAGAATGTGATCATGCTGAATATGTGCTTTATAAGCACTAATAAACAGACAATATGTTAATAAGAGGCATGCTAATAAGCAAGTAGTTAATAGTAAGAATTGGTCCCTATGCTAAAGTGTTTCCAAAATTTATTTAATAAAGATGTTCTTCAAACTAAGAAAAAGGTTCTTTGGGAAACCCAAAATGGTTCTTCTATGGCATCACTGCAGGAACCCCCTTTTTTAAGAGTGTGTCTTAATGAATTTTATTAATTATATTGTAAACAATTCAATGCATGTTTTTCATGTTTTGTCATTTTTAATCAAAATATCAAAACGCAACCTTCCAATGAAATGACCACTCACACCCTGTCCCTTTCTTACAATTGACTGCATTCTGATTTCCCTCCATCCATAAGTGGCTTGAAGCAATTGTTTTTTTTTCTGTTTCAATAATCCATTTTACTTAAAGGGGTCATATGATGCGATTTCAATTTTTCCTTTCTCTTTGGAGTGTTACAAGCTCTTGGTGCATAAAGAAGATCTGTAAAGTTGCAAACACTAAAGTCTCAAAACCAAGAGATATTCTTTATAAAAGTTAAGAGTTACACAATGCAGGAGAAAAGCTCTGTTGCTGTGTTTCATCATGTCTTTATATCAGCATAAAATACAGTCTATTTTGTTTAAAGAACACACCCTCCCCCTCAAAAAAAAAGTTTTATGTACGTTTATTATTATTATTATTATTGCAATACATTTGCAATAATTTGTGTTCTAAATGGACATGGGGAGAGTTGGAGAGTAAATTGAATATGGATCGAGAAAAAAAAAAAGTAAAGATTTCCTTATTGTATATCCAAATTATGGAACAATTAAAGATAGAAAGCAAAATTTAGCTTGTGTTCTTAATAGACATTACAAATCTGCAGCAGCTGGCAAACCTTCATGCACCCTGTTGCCAGGCAGAACACCTGGTTATTTTTTTTCTTTTTAATGCAGATTGGCTCTTTGTTATATATAATGTACTATGAGATATTGTCTCACTACAGTTGCTGAAATCAGAAAATGATTGTAGTGCAGTTCCTTATGGATCAGCTCATGATGCAACGTAACCGCAACAAACTTAGCAGCAGTGTCAACTCTAGACAGTGTGCGCGTAGGGTTTTATAATGTTATGACAACAGAGAGTGTGTGTTCAGTGTGTATTCCAGCTGCCAGACCTCCCTGCGCCTCTGGCGCACATATCTGGCTCATTTCCGATTGCCTGCAGTCTTTCTTTGCCTGGGCTAATGGTGTCCAATTCACAAACAAATCATTCTGTTGAACAAGTTCGTTTAATGATTTGGTACAGAATCACATATTATTCCATTGTAACATAAGAATTTATCATCCAAAGTTCCTAACCAATCCTGTAAACGATAGGACATATTGCAGTGTTTTCAGCTTCTGATTTCATAGGGCTCTAGTATATGATAATTATTTCCATGACCAAACTGTATTTAAAGGGGTCATGGGATGCTACATGAACGTTTGAACTGAAATGTGTGTTGGCACAACCACCCTATAATGATAAAAATCCACCTAGTGTTTTTTTTAAAAATCTGGTTAAATGTTTTCGCCTTTCTCAAATCGAGCCGATCTCAGATGCCTGTCTGTGTGATGTCACACAGAC
>NW_015641295.1:1118740-1150820 GCF_001515625.1 Sinocyclocheilus rhinocerous
AAGACCCTAAATAATCATATCAACTTGTGGAAAATGGGCATCCGATGACCCCTTTAATGTCCGAATGATCTTAAAGAGGACTCTGTTTGAATTGAGCCTCTCTCTTAGGTTAAGGCTCAGATCTTGTATCTGATCTCCTGGGAGGCATGTGTGCCGGAGAGGAACGGCATCATTAACAGAAATGGGCTGCATCTGTGAATTGAAGAGATAAGATTTGATTTTAATGGCACCACATTTTAGCGATGTTACAGTGCAGAGTAATTTTTTGTCTGTGTTCTTTTTTTTTTTTTAGATAGATAACTATGAATCCTGTCAATGCAGAGTAAATCCATTTGCACCCGTTCAGCCGTACAAAATCCTCTGCAGTGAACGAGTGAAGCTGAAGGGTTGGACGAATATTGATTCAGTCTCTTGTCTCTTAGGAAAATGAATGGGTCGTGACATTTTAATCTTTGATCCTAGTTTCATCGAGCTTGCAAAAAAAAACAATATTTGTCACGAGGACCTATCACTGATTGCTCTTGGGCGATTGTTTCTGTAAACCCATGTGGCTGTGCATGTTCATTGATTCGCTTCAGTGATTCATTTGTTTTTAATTGTTTCAATATCTCCAAGGAGCTTATGTTTAGTTTCTATGTGATTGTTAATTGGAAACCATACCGATTGTATTATCTAGAAGTAATTGTCATGTCACGCATTCGTTTGTTATTTTTTAGCACCATCTTGTGGCAGTTTGGTGTAACAACAAAGAACATTAATCATTGTTAGCTATTTTCTTAGTGGTTGATTTAGACCATGTGACTCTTGGGTTAGAGGTTAACGCGTAGATGGAACACGCATCTAGGACAGAATAGTAATACATTTGCAATTGTTGTGATAAGGGTGAATTATTACGCTAAAGGCTTTCAGGATTCAATATTCAAATAACGAATGGCAACTTTCACAAACACAATGTCTTGTATAGTTTAAGTAATGCAGCAGCAGCAGAACACAAAAGAAAATATCCCAGGTGTCTGTACAATGCAAGTCAGAAGTCACCAAAAACATAGTTTTTGGTTACCAACATTCTTCAAATTAATTTCATTTGTGTTCTGACGGGGGTTTTTTTCATCATGCATGAGACTTTTTTAAGGTGGCATTTAGCATGTACAGGAATCACGATTGTTGGAAACATGTATCGTGTTCTTGAATGTTACATTTTGCTAGTTGTCATGATGGTTGCAAAGTTCAAAGTGGCTCTGCTGTTAATGATTCGAGCCACTGAGGAGTATTTTACAACAGCTTTAATGTGGCATTTAAATCTGCTTTTGAGTGCATGTGTAAACGTGAAGTGCATGCGTGTTGTTTTATTTATTCTAAGCCATCCTCAGACACCATTACCCCAGTGACATGAACTCTAAATGACTGCGGACTCTTGCCTTTAGTGCAGCTACGGGAATGAATTATGAGACTATACTGGAAAACTCCACAAACGCTCATTATAAGTCATGTCCGACTCTTTGTCTCATTTTTATTAATAACTGCTTAATAAGTCTAATGGCTGGGCGATATATTAAATATTCATGATGTATTCACCCTGATTTTGCACGTGATATAGAATTAGGCAACAATATCTAAATGATTTTAATGAGCTATTTATTGGCTATTAGTTTTCCTAAAGACTGTCATTAGACTAGTCTCACAATCAGTCTTTATCTGATGAGTATAAGATACGAGTTGGAGATGTTTTATTAGTGTCTCTAATTTAACTTTCAGGAAAATGGCACTACAATTGGTAACATTTTTGTTCTGTTTTCAAATTTTCTTTGCACACAATTGTGTAGATTTTATTATTGACATCAAAATAGTAACAATTGTTTCAGCCAGAACTTCAATCTCTGTGCATCCCTAGGAATATTACGTATGTTCAACGGGACTGCACTTACAACGAGTTGAACAATCATGCGTATCTTTATACTTGTGTGTACAGTAAGTATGTTTCTGGCATTACAAACATTATAGAGCGAAAAGCACATTTAGAGACACATTGTCAACAGCAGACAGCTACAACAGAAAGCAGCCTAGAATTTGGCCAAACAGTTAGAGTTGGTCTATTTTACAGTACAGTTTGACTTTTTTCATAGGTTTAATCACATGCTGTGTTAAAATGTGTTTGAGTCAAAGGCCAGATACACATTTTAGAAGGGGCAGTTGCATTTAAATCTGCTAAATTATTATTCTGTGTCTGAATGGAATAGAGGAGTCACTCCTGAAATTGTGATAGCTGACAGTGATAACCATAGCAAGGTTTCTTTGCGAAAGACGAAAATAGCATTAACTATTAGTTGTTTAGGTTCTGTACATTCTGCTCAGATTTAATGTCATTTTGGTAACACTTCAGTATAGGGACCGATTCTCACTGTTAACTAGTTGCTTATTAGCATGCCTATTATTAACAGATTGTCTGTTTATTAGTGCTTATAATATAGTGCACATATTCTGCATGATCCTATTCTAACATCCCTAATACCTAAACTTAACAACTACCTTACTAACTATTAATAAGCAGCAAATTAGGAGTTTATTGAGGCAAAAGTCATAGTTAATGTCTTGTTAATAGTGAGAATTGGCAAAAAAAAGCTTGTTTTGTTCTATACACACCAAGGAAAAACAACAGGTTTGGTTGGGCTTGCCAATGTTGCCAACTAACAGAAGCAGAAAGGCTACAACTTGGCATCTCTCAGTAGCGTGACAGCTGTTTTAAAAATGTGTCTCTTTTTTTTTCCCAAGCTGTTTATTTCCTCTAAGTGGTAATCTAGCGTAACAAGATGCTACACTTCTGTTTTTATTTGACCTTGTTTTGCACACAGTCCAGTAGTGTTGTTTTTAACTGAAAGTAAATCTATGAATTTTAATTAAGTTTAAATAAAATATAAATATTCGATGAACATTTTTCAGCTTAAACTTATTTCAGTTAATTGCAAAGGCAACATTCAAACTATTTGAAAATCTGGAATCTGAGGGTGCAAAAAAATCTAAACATTGAGAAAATCGCCTTGAAAGTTATCCAAATGAAGTCCTTAGCAATGCATATTACTAATCAAAAATTAAGTTTTGATATATTTACTGTAGGAAATTTACAAAATATCTTCATGGAACATGATCTTTACTTAATAGCCTAATGATTTTTGACATAAAATAAAAATCGATAAAATTGCTACAAATATACCCGTGCTACTTATGACTGGTTTTGTGGTCCAGGGTCACATTTTTTATGTGAATTCTGTTCAGTTCAGTTATTCAGTTCAGCTCAGTTAAGTGCTGTTTGGGTGGGAGGATGATATTTGTGAAACTTGTACTGATGATTTGTGAATAGAGTAGAGCTCTTTGGAAACATGATTCTGGCTAATGGTGACCAGACCAGTCTCACATTTCCACAAACCTCACTGCAAGTAAACGTGCAAACATCAATGATGCCCACAGATGTTATAAATATTTGTCTGATTTGCTGTGTCTCACTGCAGTGAGAAGCAGGTGTAAAACATTGACCCAAATGAATCCAAACAGGATGATTCAGCTGCACTGACTTCATACTTTCAGATGCAGAAAGCCTTATTTGGTTAAGAGATGTAATATGGTGCTAGATATGAATAAAGTTCTGGAATCATGGCTGTAATGCTTTGTTTAGTTTTTAAAGGTCAGACAACAACAGAACACATTAGGGAAATAATAAGACAAACTTGTGTTAGATTCAACATCTAACATCCCTTGTTTAGTGTTTAGTTCCCACAAGTTCTCGGTACTAAAGATGGCTAAACAGGGAAGAGCAGTCAGGTCACTTATATACTATAGTTGCTATGCAAATGCAAATTGTTGCAATGACAAAGGATGTTTTTATGATGTATTTTATCACTGTGTAAGACAATAGCAGTTAAAAATTGAGAAGTTTAAAACAGATATATCAGATATAGATATCAGATTTGGTTACTTATGCAAGCCCGTTTCTGCCTCAAAGTAATACTAATACTAATAATAATAATAAATAGTTTTAGGTCTCACAATTTCAACTTTAAATATAACAGTTGTGACTTTATATCTTCCAATGGCACTTACTTTATTATTTCCTAAAATTGCAGACTATTTTTTTCATAATTATAACTTCATATCTCAAAATTGCAACTTTATTTCTCATAATTTCCATTTAATTTCTCTGGATTATGACTATATCTTACAATTGTGAGTATTTCTCATTAATACAACTACTTTTCATAAATGTGACGTCTTTCGTGAAACTCTAGATGGCGCAGGCTGATGGGTTCTTAATGTAACTGATGATATTCACAGCGTTAAACAACTTGGCACAAGCTGATTGGTTCATATTGCATACGCAGCCAATGAGCTTACTGCTTTACATTTAAATTGCTCGTTAGCATTCACTTGAGCATTTTGCAGTGCACTTTCAGAGTTCCTCTGAAACCCTCCAACTTCCCCAGCTCCACCTGTATGTAAAATAATGAAAGCAAACAAGATGTGCTTTCTGCCGTCTCGGTCTCTGTGAACCTGAACGCGTCACTTCGAAAATCCGTGTATACTTGCCTTTACAGACATGAAAAATATATCTATAGAGAGTGACATGTCTACTTCTAAATGAAACAATTCAAATAGAAAACGAATATTCTCAGATTATGAAATCCGTATGAAACATGCATAAAGGCGCATCACTACTGCGGAGATGACGAGTCAGTGTCGCCGACTTCATCTCTTAAGTCGAAAACAAAGAAAGCACTAGTTTATCAATAAATTATTTAAACGTTAATGCAATCTACTTGCTGTTTTTCCCTGACCCACCTGTATAGATCTGCTACGGGTTATTTTATATCCTATTTGTGCCGCAACAGATCTATTGCGCCAATACCAAATACATTAGCATTGTCATATCTAGGGCTGCCCCCTAATAGTCGACTAACCGTTAGTCCACGAGAACAAAATTTTATTAGTCGCAGAAAAAATGATTCCACACGAAGTGCATGGTGAAGTCACGCAGTCCATGACGGACAGATCGTTAACGGCTGGTCTATGTGATGATACATCGGGCAGGACATCCAAACGCTCACCTATCATTAATTTCATCCTAAAGATGTATGTAGTAGCAACTTTACATGACCACTCAATATAATGTTATCCTATAAAAATGTGCACTCAAGTGAACAGTAGCGCTCACTGCATGACAGATGGAGGCGCCGGTGTGGTCACTTGCTCGTCATTTTTGGTCATACAGATAAAGGTAATACATTTTTTGAATCTATACAAAGACTCTACGTTTATTTGTGTGCACTCACAATAACAACGAAATGTTGTGCTTTTGTAAAATAATGAAAGCAAACAAGATGTGCTTTCTGCCGTCTCGGTCTCTGTGAACCTGAACGCGTCACTTCGAAAATCCGTGAAAATTTTATGAATCTATACAAAGACTCTATGTTTATTTGTGTGCACTCACAATAACAACGAAATGTTGTGCTTTTGTAAAATAATGAAAGCAAACAAGATGTGCTTTCTGCCGTCTCGGTCTGTGAACTTGAGCGCGAAACTCCGTGTATATCTTTGCCTTCTACTTCTAAATGAAACAATTCAAATAGAAAACGAATATTCTCAGATTATGAAATCCGTATGAAACATGCATAAAGGCGCATCACTACTGCGGAGATGACGAGTCAGTGTCGCCGACTTCATCTCTTAAGTCGAAAACAAAGAAAGCACTAGTTTATCAATAAATTATTTAAACGTTAATGCAATCTACTTGCTGTTTTTCCCTGACACATTCATAATTATTATATCTGCTGGTGCGCTGTGGCAAGCTTGAGCGCTTATTAGACTCTGTAGGCAATTAAAGACTCATTATTATGATTTATATGGTTTATTAATAAACTTGCGACTAATAGTCAGCCAATGCTTAAAATGAACGACTACTAGTCGACCAGAAATATCTTTAGTCGAGGGCAGCCCTAGTCATATCCATTACCATGCTAAAATCTTCTAAGAGTTGTCATTATAGAACTGTATTTCTTATAATTCCAACATCATAATTGCAAAACTGTGACTTGCTTGTTATTGTGACTTTCTATCTTCAAGTGTTTATGTATTATCACATATCACAGTTATTATTTTATTAGTATTCTATTCTATTCTATTCTATTCCTACAAAATGAAAATTCAGTCATTATTACTCACCCTAGTGTTGCTAATGATGTATGACCTTTCATTTTCAGGCCACAAAAGTCCTTCTCGTGCTCGGCCATATAATATTAGTGCTTCTCAAAGTGTGTAAGGTTTTAATTAATTAAAAATAAGACTTGTAAGGGGTAGTAGAATGATGTAAAATCATTAGCTTAATTTAAGAACAGAAATCAATGGGCGCCTTCCTCTAATATGTGTAGGTTTGTCCACATGCATACACTGCTGAGGGAATGGTGTCTTGGGAGCTGTATCCCATCTCATGCTCTTAATGGACATGTCCGTACAGATCACCAATCAGTGAAATATGTGTGGCTATTGTTGCGAAACACCCAGATGGTCATGTGTCTGCAGTAATACTACAAAGTGCTGCACCGCGCATTGATTAATGTTACAGGCAGGGGTGTGTGTGCCTGTAGATGTTTTAAGGTGTTTTATTAACACAGCTTGTGTTATGTACTAGCCACATCCTGTGTGGAAATCCTCACGTGCACGCACATGCGGTGCGAAGCACGTTCTGCTGAGCTGTTTAGGCGCAGTGCGGGGGTAGCGGGGGCGTTATAGCATATCAAACAGGGAAACACTAGGATTCAGAGTGAGGGAGGGAGGGGGATGCCGGCGAGAGGCGAGGTGAGGGGGTAGCCCTCCTTACCAGGCAAGGGATTCCACCTCTGCAGTAATCAGCGTTTCTTGCAGTCTCTCTCTCTCTCTCCCTGTGTGCTGCTGCAGATTTCCCATTTGCACGCTCTCACAAACATGTTCCCCCAGAAATCCTTTCATCTGACTCCAGTCATCGGTTAGCATGACACGCTCTCTCATTCTCACTCTCCTTCTGCCTCTACTGAACCGTTCAGACAAAAGAAATGCAGGAGAATAGGACTTAAACTTAAACTACTTTTACATGCAACGTCAAATGGATTGTTTGTGTAGGCCTATGTGGACACTGGGACACCACACCCATATATCTTTATTGAACATTTAATTTCAAAATGATTGAATTTTATAGGGAGTTGATCCTTTCTTACAGCTTTAATTGTTCTAGTATGCTCATCACTAAATGTTGAAATATGGTTACAGAGATTTGACTTATATTTAGACAAACAAGCATCCAAGTAGCAAATTTAATTGGTGCAGAATACCGCAGAAACAATTAGTAAAAATGGCAAGGTTCAAGAGAATGAAATTGTCACTTTTGCAGAAATGTATGAAAATTAGAAATAGAACTTGTAGATGTTGTGACTCCTCATAATTTTATCCGTAAACGACTGTAAAATGCTGCAGTAAAAGCATTAAGTTTCCTTACTGTAATGGATCTAACGGGACATTTTACAATAAAATAATGTTAAATTTACAGTTTGTGGAAATGAAAAAGAAAAGTCATCATATAAATTACAATAAAAACATTCCCAGAATTCCATGTTTGTGTGTGTACCTGGTATTCCCTACATTATGAATGTAGGATAGCATTACTAATAATTTTGACCTTGTGGCAACAGTTTTTTGGTCTACAGGAGGAAACAAGCTTATAAATTATACAGAATAGGGGTATAATTAAATAATAGGTGAGGGGTAGGTTTAGGAATAGAAAATACAGTTTGTACATCTTTGGAATGTGCCCATAATGATATGAATACAAGTGTGTGTTTGTTCAATATGTTGTTCTTTGATTGAATTATTCAGTTACATTACTTTTGTTGATGTGCATGTACGAATCTATTCAGTAAATATGTTTCCATTGCCATTTATGTGCAGAGAGAGTGGATACGTTTTGGACATTTTATTCACATCTTGTAGTTTTCATTTAGCCTTTTTCATGCAAAATATGCATAAAAACTACATGGTAGAAAGCTGGCAAGTGAGGTCAGGGTTACTGAACAGTGTATTTTACAGTATGTAAGTGGCCATTACATATTAGGATTGAGAGAATAGAGAGGTTGTGGAGAGGATTGAAAAATAAGGGTAAGTGGTAACATCAGCCAAAAAGTAAAATCATGTTAGCGGTAGAGCAAGTTATTATGTTTTGATGAAAGATGATAAAGATGTCAGGGTGCACCAATGAATCGTTCACAATAAGACCAAAAAATTTAATTTCCTATTGGTTTAAATGTCAAGACCAAGCACTCATGGCGTGAGATGCTAAAAAACCGCAAGTCCTGTATTAATAGCCCCTCAACTCTCACGCTCTCTCCTTCTCCGTCTGCCTAAATGACATTGATTCTCCGGGTGCTGTGCTATTGACCAGCCCTCTGTTGAATATTTCAGCCGCTGTGTGAGCGTGCAGAGAGGACGGGATGGGTTTTCTGGTTCCCCGTCTTCACTACAGCCCTGCTGCACACTGAGTGCTGTGTTCAACACACAAGCCACAGCACTGTTAATGCAGTGCTATTCATTTAATCCCACACAAGCTGTTCTCCTCTAATAACTAACCAACACAGCGTTCGTTGATTCCTTACAGTGCAGAACGATGGCAGCAGGGTTGTCTGTTTATTTGTGTTTGTATTCTTTTGCGGCATGAATCTTTTGTCTCATCACATTCAATTCATACTGAGAGCTGACGACTCGGATAAAACAATTTATTTTGCTGTGACCCTGTAAATTCAGCGGGGCAAAAACCGCTGTGTTCTACACTGAAGAAAAGGTATATGAACAATTTTCCCTCAGAAATTCAGCAATAAACACATTGAATTAGACTAAAATAGTATTTAATAATCTTTGTTTTAATTACAACTTTGCAAAATAGATTTTTTACAGAAAATAATTGCACAATTTTCACTCAGAAATTGCTACAAATAATTACAAACAAACAGCAATAAACACATTGAATTAAACATGAAATTATGAAGTAGAAAGATTAAAGTAGTATTTAATAATCTTTTGTTTCGGTAACATTTTAGTATAGGGACCAATTCTCACTATTAACTAGTTGCTTATTAGAATGCCTATTATTAACATATTGACTGTTATTATTTACTATTTATTCTGCATGACCGTATTCTACATCCCTAATCCTACCTAAAACTACCTAACTAACTATTAATAAGCAGCAAATTAGTAGCTTTTAGAGGCAAAAGTTATAGTTAATGGCTTGTTAATAGTGAGAATTGGATCTTAAAGGGGTGGTTCATTGCGATTTCACTTTTTTAATGTTAGTTAGAGAGCACATGCCGCTGAGGTGAGAGGCGGGACGTTTAGACGCGCACTAGAGGCGCTTTAGCCAATCACAACACACTGGGCTAGCTAACCAATCAGAGCCCATCGCCTATTTCTGAGGGCGGGGCTTCATAAAAGAAGGAAATTATCAGCCCGTTTCTCAGAGAAGGGACAGAGAGGTGTGGAATAAAGGTAAATTATGTAAAAAATTATGCGTTTTTTATAAAACGAAGCATTAACACATGTTAGACTGCACCCCATAAACACAATCAAGCCTAGAAAAATACCAGTGAACCACCCCTTTAAAATAAAGTGTGACCTTTGTTTCATTTACAACTTAAAAAAAAAACATTTTTTTTACAGTGTATCCGGAACATCAGAGGAATTGCAGGCGTTTAGGAGCGCCACTGGTACTCGAGTTCCCGATTCTCAGTTTGGTCTTGCTGCAGAACAGTGCTTCATGTTATTCCCTGAGATTAAAGGAGGACCTGATTGAAAACAGCGGTGGTGGTCTTTAGTGCTGACAAATCGTAAAGAAGTGTGAGTGTGTGGGTGTTACTGTTATGATCATCTGATCACGGCACTAATCTAATCACTGTTTGGGCTTCACTTCACGCTGACTAACTATTACAAGTGCATTATGAGAGTACACACTGCTGAGTGTGTGTGTGTGTCCACTGTGAGTCACTGATATGGGATATTCTGCTGAAGTGCTTAGTCTCAGCCAGATTGTTTGACTGTCAGCAGTGTTATTTTAGTAGTAGTTTTATGCTGTTATAGTGTTTATTAAGTGGACAGGGCTGCAGTGTTATCTGCATGGATCCCAGTCTCAGTTAGAGCCAATACTGTGAGTCTCACTGACTGGTGAAGACCGCAATGAAGTCAACGACTGGCTCAGTCCTACTGAGAAGGAAAGAACAGCACAGAGAAGTTTGAAGGTGATCAGAGATGCACTTTTTCCTGTAAATGTAACATGGAATGTACGGCAGGGCTCAAGAATAAGGATAGTCTGAGGCCTATTGGGTCAGCGCTTTATCTTACACTTTTTTTGGTAACACACGTACAGTTTTGTTCCATTTGGTTTTAATTTCTTGCAAACTTTTTAAACCTAGATTTGTTTTTCAGAACATGCTATGATGGTCTTAGTAGCATAAGTAAGAATGAGTTTAAAAATGACAAACCAATCCATAATGTTTTACCAAGTATGCCATAATTTTCCAGCAAGTGTTTATTGTATTTGCTGTCTGTCTGTCTGTCTGTCTGTCTGTCTGTCTGTCTGTCTCTCTCTCTCTCTCTCTCTCTCTCTCTCTCTGTCTGTCTGTCTGTCTATTTATTTGCTGCTGCCTGTCTGTCTGTCTATCTATCTATCATTTGTATCTATCTATCTATCTATCTATCATCTCTCTCTCTCTCTCTCTAATTCAAATGAGCTTTATTGGCATGACTTGCACAGTATTGCCAAAGCATTGTCCATTACATGAATAAGGAATAAACGTTTATATAATACATAAACAAAACAAGAAAAGATCTGTAAAATAATTAGGTAAATAAGTACATGTGTACACAAACAAAAAAAAAACAAGAAAAATATTAAAGACATTGTTAAAAAGAAAGAAAAAAAAATAATAAAAAAATTTGCTGTTTTTTGTCCATTTGTAGGATTGATGCAGCTTTAATAACTGAGAGGGCTGTCTGCATATTTCATAGTTTTGAGAGCTCTCTCTCTCTGTCTGTCTGTCTGTCTGTCTATCTATCTATCATTTGTTTCTATCTATCTATCTATCTATCTATCTATCTCTATTTTTGTTTGTTTGTTTAACAGGAAAGCAGGTTTGTTAGAATGTTATTAGTATTTGAAAGGTTTGTCTAAATATTTGAAAATATTTGTCTGTCAAATCAAAGTCATATGATGCAATCAATATGCAGATACATGCAGAAAAAAAGAACTAAAACAGGAAATGATATTATAGTGAGGACCCCATCTGTGTGTCAAGGTCAATAAATATCATAATAATAAATATTGGATCATTTGATCTGTTTATGAAAAGGCAAAGTTAATTCTGGTTGTAAAATGTCTAATAGTGTCAAAAAGAAAACAACAACATAAAAAAAACATGTATATTACGCATATAAACGTGTATATACTGTACATAAAAATGTGAAGAGTAGATAGTTAATTATTCATTATATTTTTGTTTTTAACCTTGAAAAATGAAATATTTTATGGTGTCCTTTTTTACACACATTACATGTACTTGCTATAGTAATAATAATAAATTATGCATAACTACTACACGCAACTAACCCTAAACCAAACTCTCATCCTAACCTCAACCATATAGAAAGTACATGTAGTTAATTAGTGTTACTCAGTACTTAAATGTATAATTACACTATAACAAGGACAACGTAAAATAAAGTGTAATCGTAAGAACTTTTAGTAATATGGTAATGATTCAAATGTGTAAGGATAATATGTTATTGCTTTTGATGACAATGAGTTACATGAATGGCAGGTGTGTTTTAAATGAGAAAGATTAAAAAAAAAGATTCACCTTGTATACTAGGGCAAAGCTAGCTGCTAGCTCTTCTCCAGAAGCTCTCATTGTGGCGGCTTGGGAGAATTGTTTCCTGACAGGCTGTTAAAAGCCTGTTCACCTTGACTTCCAGAAACTGCACAGACGCCAGTTCTATCAGATTGGATCAGGTGATTTCAGCTGGCTCTTGCCGTTTTTATGTGCAGAATGCATCCGTCTGTTTTGTATGAATCTGAGACTTCACTTTATGTGTGTTTGGGTAAAGCTAAAGACTGTTGTTCTTGTCTAATGCCCCTGACACCTCTCCACATTTTCAGTCGTAATAATGAAAGCAGACATCACCCTCTGTGGAGGGATTGGTTCGTTATCTCTTCATTACTAATTAATGACAGTTCTCGTCTGAAAATCTGCACTTAAACGGCTGTCAGAGAGCTGCAGTGACCTCCAGTCTCTTTTTTCCCCTTAGGCTCAGCACATTCACTCAGTAAACTGCTTCACACCTCTGTGCTGTCAGTTCTTGTGTGTATCGAAGAACACTGATTGGCACTGGCATTGTATCTGTGGTGTTTTATTGACATGTGGCAATCAAACACTGTGTTTGTGATGACAGATAGGGCTTCAGATCAGATGGACCTATGACTTCTAGTTCATACTGCAGCTGTAAACACTTCAAATGGACCTTCATCCGTTGCATGGTGTCCTAGTGCCTGCACTGTAGTGTCAGTGGATGTGACTCTTTAATTAAATCAATTCAAATCAGTGTTTTTCAGGGAAGTTTCAGTTTCAAGGATGTTTGAATATTGTTTGCATGTATGTAGATACACCAACCAACAGCTGGCATTCAGTGCAATCACTGTCCAATCACAGACCTGGATCCTGGGTAGAGATGCACCAGCTGTCTGTGAGTTCTTAAGTGAAAGTGTAAAGTCCACTAGAGGCTTAGAAGCTACTACTGTAGCTAGTTTGTAACTAACTCTGTACTTCATTTTTTTGCACCATTTGTTCTCATTCCAGAGCGTAACTAGAAAGTCACAAGTTCGCTGTAAAGCATAGTCAGATAATAAAAAGTTTACCTTGATCCAATAGCAGCCTTCAAATGCATGAGCAGAAATTGTGTTCTTTTGTACTTTAGTCTCATGTAACTAATGGTAAAATATTTTAATTTCCACTGAAATACAATACTGCTTAATAACACAATAGGTATTTTTATATGTAAATCACATTCAGAAACCTTTTTTAAAATTGAGGATCTATAAATAAATGCCAAAGAATACAAAAAAACGTAAGAAATGACGTATTATGATTGATTTTATTTGACGTGCACAACACAGACTGATACATGTGAGACGCACTGTTTAGGGTGGAATCATGTCAAAGATGCACTAACAATGCAATTTTTTTAAATCAGCCTTTTTATTACTTCTGGTCAGAACCTCCAAAATATTTAGTTTATACACAGTTACGTTTCAAATAAGTGTACCGGTGCAGTGCAAAAATATTTAATATTGTTGGCACCGATAGCCTCATGGTTAGTGCGTCGTTATATAGCGCAACTGTGCTCACAGCGACCCGAGTTGGATTCCCGCCTCGAGGTCCTTTGCTGATCCCGCTCCCCTCTCTCCACTCAATACTCTCCTGTCATCTCTCCACTGTCCTCTCAAAAGAAAAGGCACAAAAATATTTTATATTGCTTAAGTTGTAACTAGGGCTGTCAAAAAAAAAAATCGAATTTCAAATATTCGTCGAATAAAAAAAAAAATCTACATTCGAATGCAAAAACGTTGCATTCGAATTTAAGGTCTGCATCAGCCGTCAGGCATGCGATGACGATGTGTAATTGATTGCATTTGAATGCTTTTGTTAGCCTATCCAGTTGAACCCACTAGATGTGGCGCTGCTACGTTGTTCATTCATATATTGCGGAAAACGAGAGCATCAGTGTGGAGAAGATGTTGTTTACGTCAAAACTGAAATTATGCCTTCTAAATTCGAATATAATTCGAATTTTGATCATATTTAAGTAGAAAATTAGAATTTAGTTTTTCAGTCATTTTGACAGCCCTAGTTGTAACTTAGTTCACCTTTACATCAAAACTAGGCTAAGTTGTAACTTACGAACAGCAGTGTGTTACACTTAAGCATGTAGGTCATGGTGCTACAGTACAGTGAGTCATTTGCTTACAGTAGGAGGGGTAGGAGAACTTCACTCACAGATGTAAACAGTCAATTTTAGCCAAAGCAAATTTACTACAGGAACAGTCCACCTGGAAAACCAAGTGCCGATAGTTCATGACTTGTTCTTTACTAGTTCCTTATTTGAACCAGCAACCGTCCCATTACAAGCCCTGAGCTTTGACTGCTGCACCATAAAAGACACAATGCAAGTAAATCAGTGTGTAAATGCTGTGGAGTATTTTGGAGTGCTGTCCGGTTAGTGGGGCAGCGTGTGTGGGAGGAGAGTCCGTGTGTAGATGCGTGATGCGTGGGGGGAGCTCTGTTTCAGGAAGACATGGAGCTGCCTGTGAAACACGCTGACAGAAGAGTCTGGATCAGACACTAGGTGCACTGAAATGACCACACTGCAAATCTCTGGACATTCTACACCCAAATACACTTCTGCTGCTGTTGATAACTCAGCAAACTCTCTCTCTCTCTCTCTCTCTCTGTGTGTGTGCTCATAATGTGGTGAAAGGCAAAGGTTTTTTTTGAATTCCCATGATCTCAATATAGAATCTCCTTTCAGTTTGTACACAGCCCCCTCTCTCTCTGCTCTCTCTTTCTCTATGTTTGTCTCTCTCTTTGTGGTGATTGTGCTCTCCAGAGGCGCAGTGGAAAATGTGATGTATTTCCCCTGGATTTAAAACATGTGGTTCCCTTCTGGCAGAAACGCCCAACTGACGAGACAGCAGGTGTTCCATCATACTGGGTTTTACTATCCGCATGTTTTTCTGTCAACCTTTTTTTGTGTATATAAATAGAGCGATGTGCCTTAAGATGCAATCACCTTACCAATAGTGTAGTGCAGACACAGCTCACACAGAAGTCATATTCAAACCTAGCACCTTCCTCTTGGTCCATGCGCTGAATTTGCATGACCAATTTGAACATGAGTGAATTCTGCCATGGGGAACTTTTGCCCAACCGTGCAGTTTCCTATTAAAAATGACTGTATTCCACCTGAGAAATTTAGCCAAGCAACAGTAAATATCATTGCACCTTTAAAGGGATAGTTTACCAAATAATATATTCTGGTATCATTTATTCACATTCATGCCGTTCTAAACTCCTATGGCTTTTTTTGGTGGAACACAAATGGAAAAAGAAAATAATTTTTGAAGAATATCCTGGTCACTCTTTTATTAATATAATCAAATTGAGGATTAGGACTAGGGATGCGTTTAATTTGGGAATGCTTCAATGTCAATTTATTCACGATTCTGACATCTTCCATAAACTGTCCTCAATGTGGCAATAAAAGTAAAGGTGGATGTCAAAATGTGAATAATGACTGTTAATGAAAAATGCTATCGTATATTGTCGGAAGACTTGGATTTATAATGCACAGCGTCAACTTTTATGATTCTTTTTTGTCATCTGGGAGATTTACAGCCCCAGTCCCCATTTACTCCCATTATTTTGAAAGTGTGACCTGGATATTCTTCAGTTTTCTTCATATTTACCGTATGCGTTTTACAGAAGAAGAATGTCATGTTTGGAATGACATGAAGGAGAGTAAACAATGACAGAGTTTCCATTTTTGGATGAACTATTCCCATAAGTTTTGAGTCATGTTGCCATTTAATTCATTATAGTATGAACCTCAGTCACCTTTGTTCTTCATGGCACCTGTTTTTAGTCAGTGCTAAATATATAGACAAAATCTCACATTTTCCATGATTCAGTGCTTCCTGCCTTTCTGTATATATGTTCAATACCAGTGTGTGTTGCTCAGTGCCAACCCCCATCATATTGTGAAGACAAAACATTTCCATTTATCCCCTAAAGGATTGTTATAAACACATAAACACTGTAACACATACAGCAACTACTCAAAATGAAAAAAGCCCATCTGTGATCTCAGTGCCATCATATCTCACGCTCTGCAGTCAGACAAGCCTGGACAAATGGGGAACCATGTCTGCAACCATTTAAACGGACTCAATTGTGCAAGAAGTTTAATATCAATGTGTTTGTGTAGCTGTAATGACAAATGACCTCTCTCTCGTTCTCTCTCTTTTTCGTTGTAGGGCTGGAAGGGCTCCCCCTCATGGCAGGGTCAAAGACTACTGTGTTCACCCGCTGCTACAGAAGGTGAGCGATCAAGTGCATGCTCTCTGTATTTAAACACAAGTATTTGCATCATTGATATGGCTTACAAAGTAGGGCTCTGCCGTGAATACCTTCCTCAGAAGCATGTTTTTGATCCAGTTTTCTCCAAAGGCATGTCAGAAAATGTTTATTAAAGCATTCAAAGCCTTGAACCAAACCAGCCAGTTTCGAGAACATACAGTATACACAACAAACATTTGGTTTGAAGTAAATATTTGAAAATCTGGAAGACAAAGTGACAAAAATACAAGAATATGTAGTTAACATCCTTAGGCCCGGTTTCACAGACAGGGCTTAGACTAAGCCAGGATTAGGCCATTGTTCAATTAGGAAATTTAAGTAATTTTTATTAACATGCCTTAGAAAAGACATTTCTGGTGTGCACCTTGAGACAAAACAAAGGCACTGATATATTTTAAGATCAATCAGTGCAAGTTTCTTTCAGTTAAAACAGCTCAGACTTACACTTTAGTCTGGAACTAGGCTTAAAGGTCCCCTGAAATGCTTAGAAACACGCAGCGTTGTTAGTGTATCATACTTAACTGTATCAATTGTATCAAATGTTACCGAGTCTGGATTTACTACTGTCTTTTCTGCTTTAATACTACAATATCCAACATTAACTAACATTAGGTAGCTAGTTAGCTAACCCTAAAAAGCTATATAAAGACTAGAGCAATTTCCATTGGATCATGCTTCAGGATTGTATTTACATTTACGTTTATCTAAAGTGACTCGCATTGCATTTGAGGTACGCATTTGGTCATTCCTTGCTTTCCCTGGGAATTGAACCCATGACCTTGGCATTGCTAATGTCATGCTGGTAGTCTTGGAAAGTTGGCATGTTATCACTATAAATATATTTTCTTACTGAGATTTTAAATGGCATTTTTACTTCTGGGACTGTAATGTTGATCAGTGTGTTCCATTTAAAATCAGATGTGGGATATTCCTACTTATTATCTTTGGCATAATAGCTTTCTGTTGCTCAGAAGACGACAAAAAAGAACGGAAAAAAAAGCAATTATTTATATAGCTGTGCAGGTGTTCCACTGTCAACAAAGAAACCGCCTAGCAACTGCAAATAAGAATAAAGGATGCTGTGCAATGCTATGCAGGTGTACGGTTATCAACAGAGAGGGGCATTTACTGTGTTTTATACACCTGTATCTGCAAACGTTTGCTAAACAAGTTTTATCATTATGTAATGTAGGAATTTTGAGTCACTATGTGCACCCAGATAATAGAGTTATAATCAGATTGATGGCTCAACTGGACTGAAAGCCTTGATGTAAACACCTCAATCGATCTGACAGAGGTGGATCCAAATACATTTTGATCAGATTGAAAGGGCTGGTGTAGACTTAAAATAACATGATCAACAGGAAAAGATTATGCATGAATCAGACTATTTTCCCAGTTGGATAAAAATAAAAAATAGCTTTGAGATATGCATAGTGCTGTGATGTATATGTTCTATGTCTTAAAAATGTGCATTTGTTTTTTTATGTTTCATGCACTGGTCAGTGGAGGAGACTAAATACATTATACATTCTGAGCGGTGTTGAGGAAGATAACTGTAACCTGCCAGACTACAAGCTATTCCTAATTTAATAGTTAAACTACAGTCAAGCCATTTCTGTTTACTACTCTGCAGTTTACCAACAAAATTTAAGCCTTGTTTAAGCTATATAAGCTTTTTAATTACATAACATCAAAAATCGGTGCAGCATGATCTCAATTAGAGTTAATATTAATCTCAATTAATTGCATCTTACTACAACACATACTGCCAATGTAACTAATAAAACAGAAAAGATCTTGGGTGATCATTGAAATAAAACCATTTGAATGAAGCAATTTGTTTAAATTAATCAGACTTCCAATATTAAAGTTAGTTTGATTTAATGTTTTTTTTTTCCTGGTGTAATTCTCTGAAACACGCCTTGAATAAAACAGGCGTGTTAAAAAAATTTAATGTAAAATTGTTTTGTCCCAAATTCTGTGTTTCTGGATTCCTTTAATGGTTTAATTCTATTTTAATAATACAAAAAGATGTATAATTAAGTGATTTCATTATTCTTTAACAGTTTAATTATTTATGAAAAATTTAACACAAATAGGATTCTATGAAATGCTTTTTTTTTTTTCAAAAAAATTTTTTTTTCCCCTTCTGGATTCTCTGTTATTTAATACAAATTAATGCAAAATGTTCATTTTTTTCCAATTCATCTTTTAAAATGTATTTCATGCAAGACAATGAAATGTAAACAATTCCTTTCCATTTTTGGCAAACAAAGTGTTTCGCAACGGAGGTTTACAGTTTAAATTAAAACATGGATGACACATTGTGTGATATTGGGACGTTCCTTAAAAATAGTATTTCAATAAACTGTATTATTATTATTATTATTGTTATCATTAATTTGAGAAGTGAGTTGTACTGATGTACAATAATAATATATATTTGTGTCATCATTTCTTAAACCAGACTATTTTTGCAGCTTGTAGAGGAGACATTTTGAGTGTCTATGTGTATCTCCAAGATGTGACTCCAAGAACAGCTCATGATGAGTGTCTGATTCTCTCTGTATTTTCTGCATAGCCAAACTCAAAGGGTATATAGCATACGTTTGAATTAATTGCTTTGAAGTTTATTCGTTATCTATTTAAATCTCTGAGCGTTACATCAAAAATAGCTCTTGATGGCGTGGTTCAGGATATTAAAATAGGTTCTTAAAACTCATAAGTCCATAGTTACAGTTATCATCTTTCAGCTCTAAAGTCACTGGAAATGTGGGTAAATAGAGTAAGGTTCATCACTCTGAGGGGTCTGAGTGACATGTTAAACGACTCCAGTCTTTATCATCCAGACATCAGACCTCACTGCAGAGCATCACGGTCCGCCTCAGACTCATTAAACATAACGACTGCAGTAATGAGGCAGTTTATAAATGGGACGCTGCAAGCCCCTTGGCGTATACAGCATACGAAGAGTTCTGGACCAGAGCTGTACCATCTACGGGACAGCTGGAAGCACCAGAATGTGTACTAAACTGTGATGTACAGTGACGTCCTCTGACTCCACAGTGACCGGTCTGTTGTTCGCTCAAGAGAGAGCATTCATAACTAATGCTGCAGTAGTGTGATGAATTCTCCCATCATTCAACAGGGCCCCGCATACTGTCATTACAATACTGCCCCCTGCTGGCAATCTACCCATTCACTGTCCACAAACAGAGGTGGCCAAAATGATTAGAACACTAGTATTTTCAGCAGCTAAAAATGGTTTTAAGTCAGTTATTTCTATCTTTTGCTGTAGTGTGTCAGTAGGAAATATCAGTTTATATTTCCAAACGTTCATTTGGCCATTAATTGTAATAATCCAGTGAGATTTTTGTATGTCAGCAGCCAGTGCTCCACACAGAGATCTGATCTGATCATCATCCAGTCTGTCTGGAATGACACAAACTGAGACAGACTAGTTTTTGGTAGTAATAATTAATTGCTAGTGAGCTCTAATTGGACTGCACTATTGCCGTACATTTGGTTACTATACATCTAATGGCCATTTATGTGTCTGCAGACGTTACAGTGGTGTATCAGAACGGCTTGCCGGTGATCTCCGTACGTCTGCCGTCCCGACGAGAACGCTGCCAGTTCACCCTCAAACCCTTGAGCGACACGGTGGGTGTTCTCCTTCAGCAGCTGCAGGCGGAGGACAGGGGCATCGATAGAGTCACCATCTACTCTACAGGTAGAGCACAACACAAGATCGCCGAAATCTAAAGCCAAATCTAGAAGACAGTCAAGTTTTGGTTTAACCTTTTGCTGAAGCTTTCCCAGATGTTTATGGTGTTTACATGACAGTTGTGATTTTCTTCATGTCTTACTGACCCCAGCGGTAGTAGTATACAAATAACACAATGATAACAGAGTTTTCATTTTTTTGGTGAACTATCCCTTTAAGAATAGTCAGTGCACATTCAAACACATTCATTGTTCTCAGCTCTGGGGGCAAAATGAAATTCAAATTGAAGTTATTAGCAAATTCTTTTGTGGTTTAAGCCACAAGTCGCAGATGAGCGTGTGGCTTTCTCTGACATGTTTAATTGATCGTACATCTTCTAATCTAATTGAGGAGCAAGAATCATTAGTACTCTGTGCAAACTGCATATCTGCTCTGTTTCAAGCTCAATTATTCCCGTGTGAGAGGCACTTGTGCTTTCTTTAACTCTCTCTGTTTCACCTCAGATTTGGAAAATGCTTCTTTTCCTGATGAGCATACTAACGCAGAGCAGGAAACCTTTGCGATAAGCATTGAGATTGGCTCTCGTATTACATAACCATTTCAGTGAGAGGATTGCGTTCCGCTAATTTCCCTCCTTCTCTCCCTATAGATGGAGCAAGAATAGCGTCCTCGACAGGAATGGACATTTTACTTATGGACAGCTTTAAGCTAGTCATTAATGACACAACATACCTGGTGCAGCCGCCCAGGAGAGGTGAGTGTGCCCTGTTGCATTGTGGGTCATTATGTGCAAGACTTTGCAGAGGCCCAGCGGAGTTTTTGATATTCTGTTGGCATCCGTTGCAGATCTGCTACCGCACGAGGAAGCGGAGCGACTGAACGACGTCAAGTTCTTGGTGCAGCAGCTCTACACCACCCTGTGCATAGATGAGCATCAGCTCACCAAAGAGAGAGAGCTGATTGGACGACTGGAGGACCTCAACTCTCAGCTCCAGCCCTTGGAGAAGGTGAGCTGTTTGGATTAATGTCACCAAAACACAAAACACCTGACCAATTTTATTCTCCTCAAACTGGGAGTTTATTTTATTTTTTGCCATTTTAACCTATTTTGCACCAAAATACCATAGATACACGTGGACATGTCTGGTGGAAATTGTTTTTACTTCAGCGATAAATATATATATATATGTATTAAAAGGTAATTGTAAGATTTCAGAGTTTAAAATAAGAATGTGACAATTATAAGAAAGCCACATTGTGAATAAATTTGCAATTAAAAGAAAGTCACAATTGCAAAATTCCCTTTTTTTGTGATCTGAAATCCAAGTTGGAATATATAAAGTCGCATTTGTGACCCTGGACCACAAAAGGGTCAAATTTTTTTCCAAAGCTGAATAAATAAGCTTTCCATTGATGTATGGTTTGTTATGATAGGACAATATTTGGCCGAGATATAACTATTTGAAAATATGGAATCTGAGGGTGTAAAAAAATCTAAATATTGAGAAAAACACCTTTAAAGTTGTCCAAATGAAGTGCTTAGCAATGCATATTACTAATCAAAAATTAAGTTTTGATATATTTATGGTAGGAAATTTACAAAATATCTTTATGGAACTGAAACATGATCTTTACTTAATGTCCTAATGATTTTTGGCATAAAAGAAAAATCTATAATTTTGACCCATACAATGTATTTTTGGCTATTGCTACAAATATACCCCAGCGACTTAAGACTGGTTTTGTGGTCCAGGGTCACATTTATGAGATATAGTCACATTGCAAAAAATATAGAGTATGTGTTGCAATTATAATGGCAAAATGTGATATAAAGTCATAAATGAGATATATTGGTCAATTACCTTTTTAGTTTTTTTAACTCTGTAGCATTGCTGGACAAAAATTGACTGTTGGCACCACAGACAGAGTTAAAAAAATATGTAACTTATGCAAATGAAGACAGTGGAGCTCTCATGATTCATCTTCTGTCAAAGAAAATGGAGAAGTTAATGTTACTGTAAGCATTTTCCCTGCTCTTGATGATTCGTCTCTGCCCACATGCAGAGATATAATGAAAAATGATCCGTGGAAAACAGAAATTGTCGGGAGTTTGATTCCTGCGCAATAAATAATCTTGTTCACAATATGGTGTATTACGAACTGTTGGAGTTTGTGTACACGGTTTTTGCCCTGCGTTATGTAAATTTACAGTATAGTATATCAACCAACATATCATTTGTGACGAGGTTTTCAAAAGCTATGGCCAATAGCAGTTCACTAATAACATTATTGCATTCAGCAGAATAGCCACTTTGACCAAGAGTACAACCACTTGATTCAATCCCAGTCCTATTTCTGTCATATTTCAAGTGCTAAACTGTGTGGTGATTAGATGTGTATTTGATCTGAATTTGGAACTCTACTACGCTGGTTCTGTGGTTGCCTCTTCAGATGACTTTTTAAGTTTGCAGATCTCACTGACTTTTTTTTTTTGTGTGTGTGGTTACTGAACATCTAAAAATGTATGCAAAAATATATTTTAAGACTTTTCAGTGTAAATGAAATCATACACTGGAAAAAAGAAAGACGGTTATGTACTCCCATTTCTTATTAGTTCCACCAACCACTGAACCGCACACACAGGATTGTCGGAAATCATAGACAGCAAAAGTGATACTAACACACATTATCTGATCATAATGATAACTGGTAATTAAGCTGAGGCTCTAATTGCACAGTATATTGAGTGTGTAGAAGAGAGGGGTTTTACACACTGAGAGCTGTCTGAATACTGCTAATTTTCTAATTGCAAAGTTTTGTGAAAGCAACTGAGCCTTGCTTTTGGGAGTTTTGTGTTCTTTAGCATTATAAATGAGCAAAACTGAACTAATAAAGCCAACAACAATTTCTTTGAAGGAACTGAAAACCTCACTGACTTTTTTGTTTGTTCCACAAGGACAGCTAAATAAAAAGGCTTATTAACTCTTAAAAGGGAGAAGGTTGTGTGTCTTTAGTCTTCTGGTGCATTTTGAAGTTAATGTGACACATTCTCGATTAACATTTGCCTAATTTTACTGAATCTTGCATATAATACTTGTCTATACTTGTCTATCCACAAATGTTTATAATTTATGAACAAATGTTTGTGTGTGTGTGTGTGTGTATATATATATATATATATATATATTTATACAGTATCTCACAGAAGTGAGTACACCCCTCACATTTTTGTAAATATTTTATTATATCTTTTCATGTGACCACACTGAAGAAATGACACTTTGCTACAATGTAAAGTACACTCACTACTTTACATTGTAGCAAAGTGTCATTTCTTCAGTGTTGTCACATGAAAAGACATAAAATATTTACAAAAATGTGAGGGGTGTACTCACTTCTATGAGATACTGTATATTGCCCATTGTCAGTTCATGTTAGTTAATGCATTAATTAAGGGGACCTTATTGTAAAATGTTACCCAGAAAATGTTAAATTCATTTTTAAATGTTAACATGTAGGCAGTCGTAAGAAATTCTTGTGAATGATTTGTCATTTTACTTTTCAAAACATAGCAAAATCTAGTGTTGACAGCACAGTAGCGTGTTGGTAAAATTATATTTTTGAATGTTTGCAATATCTTTTGTAATCTCATGTTCTCAGGTTAAAGAAGAGCTGAGTAAGAGAGCCGAGCGCAGGACTACATGGGTGCTGTGGGGTGGGATGGCATACATGGCCACACAGTTTGGCATTCTGGCACGGCTGACCTGGTGGGAGTACTCATGGGATATCATGGAACCCGTCACGTATTTTATCACCTATGGTACAGCAATGGCTATGTACGCTTACTTCGTGCTGACACGTCAGGTGAGCAGCTCCAGCTCTTTATCCCCACACTTTCAGAAGGTCCCTGTGAATACACGGGAGGAGGAGATCCGTCTGACCTCTCTGCTGCCGTTCTCTCACACAGGAATATCTTTACCCAGACGCCAGGGACAGACAGTACCTGCTGTTCTTTCATAAGGGAGCGAAGAGAACACGCTTTGACATTGAGAAGTACAACAAACTGAAGGATGCGATTGCTGAGGTAAGCTAGTTCACACACAAACATCGCACGAGTCGCTCCTTTCGTTCTCTTAAAGGAACAGAAAACTGTTGTTAGACTGTATACTCAGTAGACATGTGCTTAATATTATGGTTTAGTGCAGTAAAGAATATGTATGATTTTGTTAGCTTGGACACACAGTGAATACAGCATTTTTTTTTTCCATAACAAGATAAACTTACAGCATTGTCATGGACAGCAGTGAATATATTTGACTACTAAATGCCGTTTAAAGATGTTATTATTCCCCTTCGTAGTAATATATTCATAATTCATAATGTACTTAATTTTAATCAGCAAATGTTCTGTCACATGAAATGCTAATTGTTATTTTGCATATTCAGCTATCTATAAATCATCATTTATTTGAAGATAAATTTTCTTTAAAAAGTATATTTTTCCCCCCAAATGTTCAAGATCCTTTTCTTATATATATATATATATTTATATTTATATATTTATATCATTTTTTTTTTTTTTTAATGTTGGTGTTAAAAAAACTGAAACCTCACACATGACAATGTTTCTCGTCTGTTTTGTAGGTGCAGACAAAACATGAAAAAAAAAAAAAAAACTTATGTATGACCCAGGGGACATGAGTAGATGTATTAATGTTTATTAATGTTTACTTGTATTTTACAGGGTAATTTTATTTTTAATAATTAAGCACAAACTATCAGTCAAAACTTTGGATTTTTTTGGGGGGGACGATTTGATGAAAAATACAGCAAAGACAGTAATATTGTCAAATATTATTACAATATAAAATAACTTAATTTATTCTAAAATGTAATTTATTCTTGTGATGCAAAGTAAATCCAAAACAAAACAAAAACAAGGTAAATTCAAAACAAAAAAGAAAAAGTAAAAAACTAATATGGCAGTAAAGACATTACAAAATAATTCTATTTCTAATCAATGTTGTTCTTTTGAACTATAATTTTTATCAAAGAATCTTGAAAAAAAAAATTGTTTTTGCAACATTATAAAGCAGCAAAAACTGCCTAAACTTTGATAATAATAAGAAACATTATTAATAATTAAGCACCAATAATCTCATCAGCATATAAGAATGATTTCTGAAGGATCATAAGTGGGATGAACTGCCTGATTCTGCTTTCTACATATTGTTTTTGCCATCAGTCATTAAAAGAAAGCTAAAGAACTCTTTAATAAAAATCTTTTTTTAGTGCTTTTTGCTGCTTTTATTTTGAAAGCCCCTGATTTGCTGTATGGAGAAGAACAGCATGAACATTCTCTCCAACATCTCCGTTTTTGGGGTGCTCTGTTCCTTTAACCAGATTCATTCGTCCTTATTTTCTTTCTGTGCCTCAGGCGGAGTTGGATCTAAAGCGTCTTCGAGACCCGCTGCAATTGCAGCTCCCTGTCCAGCAAATCAATGCCAGCGAGGACTGATGAGAACCTGAAGCCCTTTCATTCTCTTCTGCCTCTTTGCGTTTTGTTTTCGGTCTCTTTTTATCTTTTTGCTTTATCTCTACAACCTCAATGAAAAACCAGATCCACAGCAAGCGTCGGAGTTTTATTATCCTTTTTATTGTGTCCTTTAATTTGGCAAGTCTATGCAGAGGAGACGAGATACAATTAAACGAATCGACAAAACTCGTTTCGTTTGTGTGACGACACATGCAGGAGCACACGGAGAAGGACTTCAGACAGGAAGTTGAGACATTGGGATTGAACCAGTACATCGCTATGAGACAATGACCCATGCATGGGAAACAGACTCTCAAAAATCTAAAAACCATCTGCCCTTGGGTTGAACAGTTTTTTTCCACATTGGAGTACTGCTGATATCCCTAACTCTGACACTTTGCAGAAGAGATTTCGGGATGTGGTGCTCTTTTCCGTCTTCGGAAAAGATCCGTTTACCATCGAGCCAGTCCTCTTGTGGCTGAAAGGCCTGTACGTAACAGCCTTTTGATTTCTTTCTCGCTTCCTTACGGACCTGTTAAGACAGATCTAACAGCTAAAATATCACTGTGTGTTCTATTATTCCAAAAAGAAAACGAATCAAAGAATTTTTGGCACTTTTTATTTTAAAAGCCATATTATGTTTATTATGATGATGGAAAAAAAGAGAAACGAGTAGGAACTTTTCTTCTCATTATTAGATTTTATTTTATTTTTTAATCATGCAACCAGACATTACATATCTGCAGATGCTCTGATATTTTATTTTCTGAGATCCCCCATCATCAAACGAAGCTCGAATAGTCCATCCCTAACGCTGTGAGCCTCTGATTTTTTTTTTTTTTCTTTAGAAATATGATACACCCCATCGGTTTACATGTTGATGCGAAATGCAGATGGATCCTCTTTAAAGGTCTTCTCTCTTCTCTATAAATCTTCTTTGGAACATCATCAAATGACGTTTTCCCACAGTGCCTCGCAGCATCTGCTGCAGCGTGCTTGTTACGAAACACCTGTTTATCAGACGCGATCCAAGAAAATGACCCATCGAACGGTCTTAAGGCAGGTCACTGTGTAAAATGTGATTTATTTTGCTGGAAAAAGGTTCCGGACGCGATCAGTTTCCCATCTTTCATGTGGCGTTTTTAGCTGCATATATCTGCCTCGTATGCCAAGTCTTCTGGGACATGCAGAGAACGTGTAATATATTAGATCTAGAATTAGCGTGTGTTTTGCACACTTCGTGGCATGCTATAGAGAGAGAGTGTCTATATGTGCTATCTGTAGCCGACAGACCTTAGCAATGATTCTAGCTGGGTTGAGCTTGAGCGTCGACATCGTTTTCATCGGTTTTGCCATGCATTTTCAGTCCAGTTCGTATATGAGATTATGCTATTAATGCTATTATAAAAACAAAGTTCTCTCCATCATTTCCACAAAGATGGGCAACCAGACTATTTAAATCTAAGGGATGTGAAACGGACTTGACTCTGGTTGCTCTCTAACAAAATGATCATATCAAGTCTCGAAATTGGTTTTTGGGCCATTATCGTTACCCATAATCCTGTTGTCTGTTGTGGGTTTGCCCTACACACTCAGACCCCCGTGGAGAAATAACTCTGTGGTTCTGTAGCAGAAGCCCGGCTGTCCATGTTTGTGCCTGTGGTCGCCATTAAGCGTTTTTTAAAGCCATATTCATGTTGCGTTTGTGTCTTTATAGGTGGAAGGGGCACATAGAGTCTCAAATCCCCTTAGCAGCAGCAGCTTGTGTCTATTCTTACCATGTGTTTAAATATTACAGGGTGAGATTCCAGCCTACCACTCTAATAGAAGGAACATTAAAAGAAAGCGTTCCTCCAAAAACCAGTTGTTTCTGTGAAACTCAAAAGGAGAAATTTAGTAGAATGTTCTTGCAGCTCATTTCTATACAACATTCATACTGACCACGGCCGTCAATCTTTTAAAAATCCTTTATTAGTTAATATGACTCTATATTCCAAGTCTTCTGAAGCCATGCGAAAATTGAGGAACAGATTGACATTTTTTCTAAAATGGCGATTGTGTTTAGTTTCATTTTTAGATTCAAACGCTGATGTTTCATGTTTCAGTGTTGGGAAATGGGGAAGATTTTTTAGCAGTTGATGACTGAAATGGATAGTTCAACCAAAAATTATAATTTTTGTTAGTTTATTTACCCTCATTTCTGTTCATCCATTCAAAATTCATCCAACCAAAACATTGACGTATCAAAAAGTAAAAAAAAAAAAAACGTTTGTATGAATCAAGTGGTTTAATTCAAGTTTTCTAAAGAGACATGGACGCTTATAATGAAGAGATTTAATTGAGTCTTTTATCAATACTTTGTTCAATGCATATAAACGGAGCTCATCAAATATGGCAAACGGAAGCTCCACGTTATTTGCTTAAAGTGTGAGAAGGTCAAACATTCTTGTGTGACACAAGAACAAACAAAATTGGTAAAATTATTGTAAAGTGTTACCAATTTAATTGCGTTCATCAAATAAAGTAATTGTGTCTCTTCAAAAGACTTGGATTGAATCACTTGATTCATATGGATTGATGCACCAATGTTTTTGTTGTGTGGACTTTCAAAAGATGAGCGAATGTTAAAAATATCCTCATGTGTTGTTTTGAAGAATCTTCTAGGTTTAGAATGACATAAGGGTGAGTAAACAATTCAAAGCTATTGTATGACTTCAGGAGACCTGGAACATAGCCTCTGAATCATGTAAACTACTTCTTGTTGGTCTTTTTAGAGCTTTTTAGAGTTTTAGAAAAGAGAACTAAGAACTGTGAAAATTCTTCAAACTTTCTCTGTTTTGTGTTTATTGGGAATAAAAAACAGCATCGGGTCTGGAATGACATTATGGTAAGTAATGACAGAAATATTTGGGGATCATAATCCATAATTTGGATTTTGCATGTCTGGCTAAAAGTGTAAGTGTTGTGATGGATGGCCTTTAACAGTGACTATTTATTGTTGGTGAGGAGTTCAGGTCATTGGGAGTTACTCGGTGTGCTTGAGTGAATTACCTTGTGATTTAACACAACCAGATCTGAACTGTAGGTGATTTTTTTTTTTTAAGGATAACAGCTTGATAACTGCATTATGTCTGACCCAGCTGCTTTCAGGGGAGATGCTTCTCTCTTTTATCAGAGTCTGTTTGAACAGGGTTTATCGGACTGAAATTCAAACTGTGGTTCCATCACTCTAGACGTAGCTGATGGGTACAATACACATGCATATCCACTATTGGTCCGGAAACAACATTGAGGCATAGTGCTGAACCTAAGCATTAATCACCCTAAAGGAAATGAGCGACTGATTATATGAATGTTCATAATCCTTAACCTAAATCTTAAAATCTGTTTGGTCTATAAAGGATCAATAAAGAATGTTAACTGAAGGCAGAATCAAGGTCACGGTGCACATTTGTGACAATATGCAGTTGGTGTGTGCATCTCATCTCAGACTTCATGAATTTTCTGTTCATGCATAACCTTCGTCCATAGCGGTCAAAATCAGCCGATGCATCATAAGCATAAAAGCATCCATTCTTCATCACTTATGTGATCAACAGTCATAAATTCATCCTTTATAAACACACTCCAAAGTTGTTTCAGGCCAAAAAGTCAGCCATCTCGCTCTCCAAGATGCCCAGTACACTTGACACCCCTCGACCTACTGAACATCTATAAGAGGTCTTGGGACTGGTCATTATCTGATAAGTTGAACTTCTTTTCATTTATTTGTAGGGTTTTCGGTTTGTTTCAGGGTTTTTAAAAATAATAATATATCAAATATATGGAATCTATTCTAAAGCGGGTGTTGCATGAATGTATGTTTACATGGGGAAATTACATATAAATGAATCAAAAAAGCAAAGATTACTATGAATGCTGATTGCAGATGAACAGACTCTTGGTTCATCAAGAGTTTGATTTTTTGATTTTTCCAACCAATCTCTCACCCTTCATGATCCAGCAGCAAGTACGCTCTCGACAGCTGCAAGGCTCTAATTGGTCAAGGATCTCTTCTACATCATGTCTTGTTTTATTCGGTCTTTGCTCTCTCGATCTCAATGCTGCTGCTCGATCGCTGCAGTGCTGCCTTTATTTTGATCTGAGAACAGAGAGTATGGAAGACCTGACCTTCTCAAACACCCCTCGCTCCATCCATTTGCCTGTCTTTCTTTAGCTCCATATTATACTCCCACACTCTTATCTTTTATATTATGTGTATTATTTTTTAAGTTTTCTTCATGTGCACTTAAAATGAAAATTATATTTTGGGGAAAAAAAGGTAATGGGTCATGCTGAATGAAAAACATTTTTCATATTCTTTATTTGTTCATTTTGTCATTGGCATTGGATGTTAGAAGAATTCAAAAATGACAATGTAAAATCTTGTATCATTTATGAAATGTGTATAAAAGAGAAATGTAATTCAATTATCAATAAACACTTATCCAGTTTTGGAACCGGTAGTGATTTTATTTATTTATTGTAAATTCTAATTATTTATAATGCAACATTTTCAAACGTAGTGTTGTGACCAGTTACAGAACATAAAATACTGACATTCAGTTATAAAGCAGAGTATATATGATATTATATATTATATTTAGTGTATTATAAAATCTTGACCACTATTCACTGCCATTATAAAGCTTGGAAGAACCAGGACATATTTTTTTTTTATATATATACATATAACTTTGATGGTATTCATCTGAAGGAAGAAAGTGATATACACCTAGGATACACTAAATCATGGGGTAATTTTCATTTTTGGGTGAACTATCCCCTTAATCATCCATTACAATGAGAAAAACCAAACAATATAGTTCTGATGTGCAGCAAAAGATTGTTGAGCTTCACAAATTAGAAAGTAGCTGTAAAAAAAGAGCTAAAGCACTGAAAATTCCCATTTCCACCAAATCTGCCTGAAAGAGAACATGTCTACACTGTCTTAAAGCAAGGCGAGGAGGACAGTTTGAATGGCCAAAGATTCTCCAAGGATCACAGCTGGAGAATTGGAGCAAATAGTTGAGTCTCTTGAGCAGAAAGTAAAAAAAATATATATATATATATATATCAAACAGCTCCAATATCACTACAATTTTTGGAGGGTTTCAAGAAAAAATGAAAATGCTCTCATCCAAAAACAAACTCCAGCATATTCATTTGCCAGACACTACTGGAACTTCAAACTGGACTGGGCTCTATGTTCAGATGAAAAGTACAAAATTAGATTTTAGCAGCAGACCCCCAAGATGGGTTTGATGCACACACGGATAAAAAAAAAAAAGTACTCAATGTGTACACTGTATACTGCCAGAGATCCTGGACAGATTGATGGCATCACGGATTTTATCAAACACAGACAGATAAAAAATCAAAAGACTAATCCCTGCTAGAAATCATATAATAGGCCAAGGTTGGATCTTCCAACAGGACAACGATCCAAAAACAAACATCAAAATCAAAACAAAAATGGATCACTGAGCACAAAATGAAGCTTCGGCCATGGCCATCCCAGTTCCCTGAGCTGAACCCTGAAGAGGAGAAGCACCCACATGGAGCTGGGAGTATCTGTATGAAGGAATTGTCTCTGATCTCTTGCCAGATGTTCTCCAAACTCATCAGGCAATATAGGTGAAGACTCGAGCTGTTATCTTGGCAAAAGAAGACTGGATCTTAGCGCTGCGTTCGACACTATTGACCACAACATTCTTTTGAATAGATTAGAAAACTTTGTTGGCATTAGTGGAAGTGCATTAGCATGGTTCAAATCGTACTTATCTGACCGTCATCAATTCGTAGCAGTCATCAATGAAGAGGTATCATATCGATCACAAGTGCAGTATGGTAATGACCTAAAAAACTCTCTAACACTTGATGGCTGCTCTGTCAATTCTTCGTCACCAGTTAGGAACCTTGGTGTGCTATTTGATAGCAATCTTTCGTTAGAAAGCCACGTTTCTTTTAAAGGATGAGATTAAAATTAAAAATTTAGATGATATTCACCCTCTGTTGTGTTTTATGATTAAAGTTAGTCAAATGAACAGAGTAGATAACTTGATAGGTCGAATAAATAATATATTCAAAGAAATTAAGGATACGGGTTTATATAATATTAAAACAAAATGGGAAATTGAATTAGATAATAAAATAACAGAAGGAGATTGGAAACAAAGTTTAAAAGAAAATGTAAGAACTACGCAATCTCCATATTGGCAAGAGTACGCAGATCAGATGGTCATTGCAGTCACCCGGATCCAGTACATATCCAGACCAGATGGTGGATCAACACCTAGAGATGACCTCGACAGCCCTGAATGTCAGCGGAGATCAGGACAACTAGATGAGCCCTAGAGACAGATCCCCAGTAAAGACCTTTTCTCAGACGACCACCGGGACAAGACCACAGGAACCATATGAGTCCTCTGCACAATGTGACTTTGCTGCAGCCTGGACTTTGCTGGTTTTGTCTGGTCAGAGGAGAACTGGCCCCCCGACTGAGCCTGGTTTCTCCCAAGGTTTTTT